>NC_045165.1:4162894-4222894 GCF_900700415.2 Clupea harengus
TATTGCACAGTACTGTCATAGCTCTCCATCTCTTACAACTACTGTGGTAACCTAGGAGTCACATTATATGCAGTACCGTCATCCAGCCAACATCATTCCCCACAGTAAATGCCATTACGCGGCAAACCAGAAGAGATGATGTTTAATGAAAGGTGTCATATTGTGGAAAAACTTGCCATTTTTGACATAAGACACTTTGACAACCACATAAGTCCCCATATAAATGAGTAAGTGTTGTTTCAGTCTGAACAGTTTTGACAACTACCAGTCTGAAAACCATACGTAGCCAAAGTTCAAATGTTTTAACTTCTTTGACCGATGTAAGTTTGCTAAAATGGATGAGCTAGATAACTAAGTCAATGCTCTAGCCGGAAACATTAACTTTAAATAATCTCTACTTTGTCATACATTACTAAAAGACATGCAAGTGTTCTATCCATTTATAGTTAAAGATGGAGTAAGAGATTAAGTAATGTGTTTAAATGGGTAGATTTTGTATTTTTCAACAACAAACTGATTTTGCAGAGATAGAGTAGATTAAGACTTTAATTTAATTAAGACCCTAATTACTTCCTTCAAAATGGTGAAAGTGTAAATGCTGGTCTAGGGTCTCGATGCCATGGGTAGAGTCAAAGAGCAGTGGGAGAAGATGGTGCGCTTCTTCCAGATTGTCTCCACCCTCGTGAAAACCAGCCTCAGCAAGACACTGCACAATTTTGCCACGACAGCTGATGACTCAAAGAAACTTTCTTATAACGGCAAGCTCTTTACTTTACTTTCCACTTTATTTGCACTTTCCACTTTATTTGCACACAGTGAATGTGGAATGGTCAGAGGATATGATAGAACACACAGCAAACTTGAATTATAGTGCCAAAGCATTATACTGTTATCAAGTTTCCTTTTATTATTACAGTTCCTGCAAAGCAATGGAACAGCCCTAGGCCACAGAGCACAGCGTCTCCCAGCTGCTCATAGGACCTCAGTCGATTACTGGTGTTCACAGAGGAGGAACATAGAGTGTAGTATAGTTCTATGCCAGGGTTTTTTTTTAAACCGGGGGTCCGCGGTCCCCTAGTGGTTCGCGGCGGCATTGCAGTGGGTCCGCGACACGAGCCTATGTTGATCAGTTCACCATTGACTTTTTGAATTTTTATAAATTTACCTGAGCCCGTAGACATATTTATGTCAATTTAAATAGTCTGAATAGCCAAGTCGCATTGCCAAAAATACTGATGTAGACCCATATTCAGCGAAGAAATTACAAACATGAAAAAGAAGGGTACGGGACTGTAAAATGTTTTGAGAATCACTGGCACATCAGTGGGCTGCGGATTACTTTCTAGTCAGAATGGTGGTCCCTGAGACAAAACCAGTTGAAAACCCCTGTTCTATGCTGATGAGTTACGTTATATCACAAACCCTCTGACTTCCATTGATAGTCTCCTGCATTGTTTGCACAGTTTTGGTTCATTTTCCAGCTATAAGCTGAAGATATCTAAGGCTGAGTTTTAACCAATCCACCAGGCAGCAAAACAAATCAGCCCTAGAATACTACCTTTTCATTCCTTCCCTACCATTTTTCAATACCTCGGCCTTCACCTAAACATTCAATTTGAATTACTCAAAGAAAACTATTTTACTAAGATCATCAGTCATGTCAAGGCTGGCCTCAGCAATTGTACAGTGTAGGCTATGGCTTTGTCGAAGCTGTCCAGTTTTTCTTTTTACAGAGCAAGGACTGTATACAAACACCATAGCCTTTTTGAGCACCCAAACAGAAGGGACGGGAACTTCACAGGAAACTTCACAGAATAAAACAAAAAGTGTATCGGATGACACCACAGCTCCCGTTAAACACCATATGGGCATTAAGGCACGTTAAGCGTTTAGAATGTGCCTTCAGTCGTGGTAGGCCTACTGTTTCTGTGTTCGGGGACCTCCTGATTTAAAATGTACCACCCCTCCTCATTTCTTGGAAGTCACGCCGAGAAGCAGCGTTCAGTTTCATTTTCAGTTTTCAAGCATAAAAGCGCGACCCTCGCTCCACAATCTCAAAAGACTTTTAGTCGAGAGTCAGAGTGAGCCTCAAGTGATAGACCAGCTGGCAAGAAACGTAAGTATTTTATCTTGAGATCATTTAATATCGTTCAAGATGGAACTGAGCTCAGGAGACATTTTTTTAAACAAGAAACACAAACATTCCATCTTAAACAGTTCGGCTATGGCCGAAAAGAGGTGGTCATAGGACAATAAGATTGCCGCGATGCCAGTATTTTATGACATTATATATCATTCTGAAAATGTGTTGTTTCAGATAGAATACTGGTGGCTATACCATAATTCAGTGTATGTGCAGTCATCAGGGGCGGAGATCCCATTTCATTGTTGGCAGAGGTGGAAAGTAACGAATTACATTTAGCTACTCGCGTTAATGTAATTGAATCGTTTTTTGTGTAGACTTGGTAATTTTTTCAGTAGTTTTTGAAATCAGTAATTTTACATTTACTTAAGTAGATTTTGACTGAAGTAGGCTATTGTACTTCGCTACATTGGAAATCACATCCGTTACTGAGTAAAAAAAAACAACCACTGCAATAAGTTTTCGAGTCATCACATTCATTTTTACACTCCAAACTGTTCATCGGTAGAGTGCCTCTAGCAAAACTGTTGCAATATGCCTAAAGTACATGTATTTGTTAGGCACAGGATGTAAAACTCAGCTGTCAGCTAAGGTGATCAACCGATTGACGCTGGATAAAGTGACGAAACGTTAATACAACGGCAAGGAGTGACAGGATTATCAATGAATACCATTACTTTCTGACGGGCTAAGGACGTTGTTGTCAACTTGCTATTGTTAGCTTCAATTTTATGGCTCCAAAAACAGCGAAAATAGCTATTTGCTTTGTGAGGCGTCTCCAATTGTCTTCCAAAATCCGGGTGACATTTACAGTTTTTTCCTGAATGAACAAATATCTTGAACTGACATATTCATCAAGGTCTCTGCAAATTGTGCGTGACGTGATGCTATATATTACTTAAAAAATAAAGGCCTTCTACTCAATGAGTTGCGCAAACACTATGGAGATACTAAAACATCGCCTGTCACTACCCGATGGACACAAACGGTTTACGTAATAAGGCTCAACATCAACATATGGGGCTTGTTTTAACGCATAAAGTGGGTTTATTCAACGTAATATTTAATAATGTTGTAAACGATTTACAGCATATGGCTCAACGTCAACATATGGGGCTTTTCTTAACGCATAATGTGGGTATATTTAATGTAATATTTAATTATGTTCCCTTTACCATGATTGCCGGAGAGCAGAATAGTGCAGTGACTTCTACCACTTGAACAGTTCTGGTTTGGGTCCAAGGATAATGAGCGTGATCTTTATTATTTATTATTGTCTGGGCTGTTTTCCCAGGATGAAAGAGTGAAATATTTTCCAGGTCAAGTGCATGGAATGACCTAAGGACATTATGACCATTATAAGACTTTCAGTTGTTTTTGTATGACTACTCAGTATGCCGTTGCCATTATTGAACATACATCTTTGGGTGGGCATGACTACATGCAACCACAAAAAGAACACACAGACTGCTGCAGACTAGGCTATGTGCCACACACAAAGTGCCACACACTACTCTGTGGCACTTTACACTAGTATAATACATGGCTGAAATACATTCATATATACAGTGCTGCTTGAAAGTATGTGAACCCCTTGAGCAGTTTAGAGTTTTCTGTTGTTTTACCATGATTGTATTATTTTATCATCACCAGTTTTCCATATATTAAATGTCAGGTTTATGTTTATCAATTGTATGTACTTGTTTAGAGGGAATTGTGTGAGTAGCTAAAAAACTACATGAAACATGGAATTAGTGTATGTGCAAAAGTAAGTGAACCCCCAGCTCCATTGGTAAAGTCAAGTAGGTAACAGATTCGGTGAAACACATTTGGGTGCTTAATTAGTCAATTAAGCAAACCAATCAAATGAGACATCCTTAGGAAAAGGGTAGGGCAACACAAACTAAAACAGAGAGGAAACCAACCAAACTACTGTAGTGCCAAGGTGTACCCACACAGATCAACAATGCAACATATCGCCCAACCCTTTTCCTAAGGATGTCTCATTTGATTGATTTAAACATAAACCTGACATTTCATATATGGAACATTGGTGATAATAAAATAGGAAAATCATGGTAAAACAACAGAAAACTCTAAACTGCTCAAGGGGTTCACATACTTTCAAGCAGCACTGTATATATGAATGGGCTGGGAATTATTTGGAATTTTTTGTATGAAAGAAAATGCACACATAAAACACCATGGAGTTATCCTTCCCCCACAACACTTTTGTCTTATTCTACTTAAATAAGCCTTTGTGATAAAAAACAAACTATCACCTCTGCTTTCAGTCACTCCTACTTTTTAAATGTGTCCTTTGGCCAAAGGGAACCACCTTTGATGACCTTGTCTCAACATTGGCAAATCATTGCTTTATCCCAAGTCAGTAATGCCTCCTCTATAACTTAATAAAGTGCATCACGTGTTCAAGTAGGGTGTAGTTTCATTCAACACTTTAAGGCAGGGGGTTTCAACTGGTTTTGTCCACCATTCTGACTAGAACAACTCTCAGTGTGAGTGTGTGTGTGTGTGTGTGTGTGACACCAACTTCTCAGATGGGTCAAAAGCAGTGAAAACTTTGCATGGAATATCATATGCCAGAATAGTTCTTACCCAGGCCTCCACATCCTGTTTTATGGTTTGCCAGTAATAACTGGTAACCACACGGTTGCGGGTGCCCCTGACCCCTTTGTGGTTGCTCCTGTCATGGCACTCAGTGGGCACAGCTGTCCTCTCCTGCCCTGTCATCACCACCATTCGCATATATTTTTGCAATGGACCTGTGTAAAGAGTCTCCCATCTACCAGGATACAGTGGGATATGAACAGGGCCATGTAGGACATTGGTTTAAGTGCTCCTCATAATGAAATCAACGCTACAAAAGCCTATGTTGACATAAATGTAATACTGTCCCATATCTCAACAACCAATGAAAAGACCTTCACCAAAGTAGATAGATAGATACTTTATTGATCCCAAGGAAAATTAAGGCATCCAGTAGCTTGTAGTAATTGTTTAATAAGCTTCTACATCACAATACAGAACATTTCAGGGCACTTCCCTTGTTTCACATGTATGGGCTATAAGACAAGTCTGAAAATTGATTAGGTGGTCTAAACCAGTGGTTCTCAAACTGGGGTCCGCGGACCCCTTGTCTGGGGGTCCGCGAAAAGTTTGGCTTCCAAAGGTTTTTTTATTTTTTATTTATTGCAATACAGTATACAAAACATATATACATATGAACATATATACATATAAACATATGTACTAATGTTGGTCTAAACTATTTATTTTCTACGAGCCTCTGCCGTCTTAATAGGATTTAACATGCATCAATACAGGGGCGTAACTATAGGAGGTGCAGCAGGTGTGGCTGCACCTGGGCCCGTGGGGTGTCGGGGCCCTTAGCTGGGCCCAAAGATATACATACGTCTCTCGACGTGCCCCCTCCAGTACTGTGTAAAATTTTCGCCCCTCAGATATGCTTGTGTTCAAAGACGAGCTGTCTCTATAGTACGAGCAGTGTCTAATGCTATATATTCTCTTGAAAAGGCAAACTTATCTTCGTCATGGTTTTTATAATTTTTTGGGGAAAAGTAGCAATTTATACTAAAATCATATGCTTATCCTACATACACTTTAGAAACTATCAAAAAACTTTTTTTTTTTGCGTTCACTAGGGGGGCCCGTCGTAATATCTTGCACCTGGGCCCGTCGTTACTACGTTACGCCACTGCATCAATATATCTTCACCCTTATGGACAGTGTCTAGTCTTATGCTATACTGTATTGAGATTACTATAAGGCATCTGATATTTCTCAATATATACAAAGTGATGATTCAAATAATACGAATATGTCTGTGTTGTATTTACTTCCACCTTTCACCCTTTTTAAGCTAATTGGCTCAGACTATTTGAGCAGTCTTCATTTTACTGCTGTTGTGCTGTACAACGTATGTATCCCTCAAAATGTAACTGGGGATAGACTTTGTGATCCTTTACCTCATCTTTTTAGTCCATTGTGACACCATCTCTCTCGTTTTTAAGTAAATGGTCATGTTTTGGTAAAACTGTCTGTCTTCGCTTTCTTCCATGATTTAAACTCGATCTGTCGTTGTGACGCATGCTCGGCTTCGCTGTCGACAGTGTCGCAAAGTGATGCATGCGCGACTACCATCGGGTAGCGACAGCGCCTTGACAAGCAGTGGACACTGGTGCGTCGCATCGCAATGTGCATCTGGCCCTTAAATATAACGTTACAGACCTCTAACGGCCTAAACGCAGATCTTTAACTTAGCTAATTGAGATAGTGGTCGTTTATTGGTATATTCAATAGTAGTTTCGCACAATTCCAAACTGAAAGCTTGCTAGATAACCTTTGCCTGTTCCAAGCAGTGTCCAATGCTATATATTCTCTTGAAAAGGCAAACTTATCTTCGTCATGGTTTTTATAATTTTTTTGGGGAAAAGTATCAATTAATAACAAAATCATATGCTTATCCTACATACACTTTAGAAACTTCTTTTTTTTTTGCGTTTACTAGCGGGGCCCGTCATAATGGTCCATAGAATTCACAGTTATGCCACTTTCAATTGTATGTGAAAATGTTTTATGGAATGGTCTGAAATAAATTGGCACATTATACCTCCCGAAAGGTCCTAAATGTTGTGTTGACAACTTCACATGTTTAATGTCATTATTGCACTTACATTTGTAAAGATTTTCCTTTAATTAAAAATAACTAGTTTTTGGATTGGATTTATGACCCCTTATTTGCACTGTATAGGAGCGACCCCCATCAAGTTGTTCAAAGTGATAAAGGTTATTCATAATGACCCATAAATGGTGAGTAGACCATTATCACATACTTTATACATTATCTTACACACAAAAAAATTAGTATATCATTTATAACTGGTTGATTTATCATTTCTAAAGGATTTATTAAATGTGAGCAGACCATTATCATATACCTTATAAACGATCTAATGAATAATTTGAAACATGTTCATAAATACATTACTCCTCATTTATAAATAGTGAACTAACGTTTATAAATAATGCAATAATGATTTGTAAATGATGAACAGACTATGAACAAATGCTTCATAAACAGTTTACTAACAAAGGTTATTCTAAAGTGTTACCGTAAAATTTTATCAAAGTAAAGGTACTTTTACTTGAGTAGAATATTTTAGTACTTTTTCCACCTCTGATTGTTGGGGGGGACAATAAACGTAACATTTCAGAGAGTAATTCCTGGGGGGGGACATGAAAAAATTGCTGTCTGGCCCTACTTTGCGACTTGCCTCACCTCACCGGTCTGTTATGCCGTGTAGTGCATTTTAAAATACTACTCTCACACGGTCAGCCTGGGTTTTACTCGAACTTTACTGGAGCGACTTTCAACATGTAACCTAACTTCACCGGTGCAGGAGTGGGGGTACTGTTGCAGAATGTAGATGTGTCCATTGTATTACACCATTTCTATATCCAGGCGATTGAGTTTAGTGCTTATTTATTTATTCAATGCCATTTGCAGTGTTCGTGTAGTGCTTTTATTTTTGTTAGGACATCACGATGCCTCATAGAATCATGACTATAAATGTGAAACGTAATTGTTTACGATACAAATATTCTCGTATTTATTATTATTATAATTATTTAAATCCGAGGTTGTCTGTAGAATTGATGTGAACGCATTCACCAACGAATTCTCACAAATTCAGCCCCTAAGAACATGGGCGCACTCCAATCTGGCCAATTTACGACTGCTATTTAGCACTCTTAAATTCTGTTAAGAATAAAGTTAAGAACGAATCCCAGATGAGAGAACTTTCATGAATGCCAGAATTGTCCCGAGAACTTCGTAAGTGGAGTAACTGCGTTAGAGAATGAGGTCCAATGTCTGTCAACCTCTTTACATATCCTGTACCATAGCGGCAGTGATAGGGGAGAGAGGAGGAAAAAGAGGAGTGTGTGTGCTTTGTCCAAAACTAGCCTCTTTTTAATCAGCACGCTTGTTAAGCTACTAGCTAATGATTATTAACAAGCTCAAGTTTGAGCTTTTGTCAAATGCTTCAACAGGTTGCTCATTGAGTTGACAGCAGTTGAAAGACACCTCTCGCCTGGACATTAAGTGCATTTTACATGAATATGTTTGTCCTTTCGAGCAACAAAGTTTAAATAATGAGAATATCGCCACTGGCTGAACCCTCCTGTCTCCGTCTCCGTCTCATCCATTTCCCCGCTTCCCTCCTTCTACGCACCAGCAGCTACATCACTCAAATCGGTCTCTGTGGCAACGGTGCCCAGACAAGCACACAGGCAGGAAGCAGGGGCGTAGCCAGGACAATATTTCTGGGGGGGCCAGCTCTGGTCAGTCTTTTATTTGGGGTGGCACTTGATTGTCAAAAACTACTATTTTAAAACTCACATACTGCATCACTCAGAGCAGCATTTTTCTAACGGCTCATCTAGCCATAAACAATTAATTGAACCTTCTTATTGACACTAATGATGTCTTATTGATAATCCCATGTTATTGGAATGGGTGCTTAGATAATGTGCGAGTGTGATGTGTCATGATTATGTGAGGGGGTTCGGGACCTTAACATGAGACGG
This sequence comes from Clupea harengus, assembly GCF_900700415.2. Lineage (NCBI taxonomy): Eukaryota > Metazoa > Chordata > Actinopteri > Clupeiformes > Clupeidae > Clupea > Clupea harengus. The sequence continues at coordinate 4,171,668 of NC_045165.1, forward strand.
AGATGTTTTTAGTGCAAGTGACAGACACGATATGAATTGTGATTTTAGGCGATAATTTATTTAGGTAAACTGTAGCATTTTAGGCGATAATTTATTTAGGTAAACTGTAGCATTTTAAGTGCAATATTCCATTCTTTTCCGATAATATATACATATACATATACATATGTATATATAAAGAGAAAAAAAGCATTACATCACACACCCATAATACATAAAGAAAAAAAAATATCAACAATATGTATAATGTACATTGAACAGTATCACTACAAACAGTGAACAATATCACTAGCTTACTACATCAAACAGATTGTGGTGTTGAATGAAAACAGAGCACTGACTATTTGCTTCTTATTTGTTCTATTTTATTTCTTGACAATAGTTTAATGTAGTTATCTTTTTAATATAAATTATATATATATATTAAGTATTTAATAAATAGTTAATAAATACAAAAAATAATTTAATTATCTAATAAAGTTTTATCTAATTTAAATCCTCAAGCAAATCTTAACCTTAGTTCTTAACTTAATCAAATGCACATAGCCCAACACATGGATTTTCCTGTCTCCCCCTGAGGCACTTATCCTTTTCATTGTGTCGTCTTTAAAGAAAAGTTTTACACAACATTAACTATAGACTGCTTTTATTTCAATTTCAAGTGTAAACTAGTGACAGTGTGTTATCTATGACTAAGTGACTATCTATGACTAAGTGACACCTGGGAATGGACTTAAGCTAACTAGCTAGCGCTAGCTCGCTAGCCAGAGATAATCTTACAAGTTTGCAAAAATAACAGCAGCAGCCTAACTCAACTCACTCTGCCACAATTCCTCAATGTTGACACATTCTTACACATTAAATTGAGTGTGAAGATAACTTTATGATCTTATCATTTCAATGATCCTTTCAAGTATCACCAACTTACTCACCTGTTAGTTACAGTGGTATCCAGTGGTTAGCTGCTAGTCTCCATTGAAGCGCTGTCAGAATGCAGGCACGTTGGTTTGTATCTTGCGCTGTTGATGGGGGCGCGGCCCAACATGTTGCGAATATGGGGCTTGTAGCGTAAGTGACAAATGACAATATAAGACGACTTGATACAAAAAATACTAATGCATTTATTTCAGCTTTATACCGTTTCTGTTCAGGTGGGTTTTTTGTATTTTTTTTTTTTTTGCCTTGCCGTGAGGTTGGGGAGGCCGGCAGGGTGGCCATTCTCTGACCAATGGTGGCCGTGGCCCCCTGGCAGGGAGCATGCATGCGCCACTAAAAGAGAACTTTTCGGACTGGCAAAAATGGCTTGGGTAACGCAGGAAAGCACGTTCCTCTAGTAAAGTAGTGTAGTTACCAATATGTTGAGTGTACTGTGTTACTTTACTTCGTTACATATAATAGTAATATCGTTACTGTAATCCGTTACTTTGTAACTCGTTACCCCCAACACTGTTAGTGCCACGCCAGCGATGAACCCTGCTCCTGTCACGCCCCCTTCGACAGCAACTCACTCTGCTCCGTCACATTACCAATCACCAGAATACTAATCAGGACACCTGTCACTCCACTATTTAAACTCCTCACGCCCCTCATTTCCGTGTCATGCCTCATTTCAAAAGGACTTCCCGAAGACTCAAGCTCCGGACTATTCGCCCGAAGTGTTTGTTCCTGTCTCCAACTCCGACTTCTAGGTCACGTATTCTCTCCGCGTTTGCTCCCTAGTTTCCGTGTTTCGTATTTTCCGTGTTTCGTAGTTCCAGTGTTTCGTAATGCCAGTGTTTGTTCCCCAGTTCGCATGTTTAGGACAGCCTTTGTGTTATCGCTGTCTTCTGAGCGTCGTGTTACCTTTATCTTCTGAGCGGAAAAGACGGTCAAAGTGCTGAAGCGTTCTTAAAGAAACTGACGAAAGGTAAGATTTGGTATGGCGGCACACACAGAAGCTTTACCCACATAGAAGCTTTAAACACATAGTCAATTAAACAGGCGCTCAGCGGCAACCTTACTCCGAAATTAAAACAACTTGTTAAATAGGGTCATGGCAGCCCATCAAATTCCCTTGAAAAAGCACTTGTACTCACCTAAACTAGCTATAGCGTATAGTCTAGTCACATGATCAATTAGAGACTTGACATTGGACGACGACATACAGTACATATTACCCAGCAATCATCATTGTATATGACAAAAATACCAAAGAAAATAAGAAATTATTCACATAATTGAATCGTTTTTATAATAATTAATCATTTTTAATAGTTTTAATAGTTCATGCAGTTAATGTAGGATAAGCATATCATTTTGTTATAGATTGCTACTGACTATTTTCCCCAAAAAATTAAGAAAACCATGACTGAGATAGGTTTGCCTTTTTGAGGGAATATATAGCATGAGGCTCTCTTTCACATGTTAAACAATTTCATCTATGAGCTTAAGAGTCAGCAATTTGGGTCAGTCACTTCCGTCAAACACATTGTCGGAGGGCATGCTTTTCCTACGGGCCCCAGTGCAACCAATCTGCCTGCACTGTCTATATTTACGCCCCTGCCACCACCCCTAATAATCTAGAGGGTTAGGACAAAGACCAGTTTGGCAGAATAAACATTTGCAATTTCCATGACATCTTCTATTTCTACTTTGTTGAACAGTACCTAACATGGATGCGCAAATTGCGAAGACCACTCAGAGTTTCCCCTCTGCAGCAGAGATGCGGGACACCACCCAGATGCTGATGCAGCCCAATGCAAACTGGGAGGAGTACCTGACCCCTGCACCCCTCTCCATTGCCATCATGGGGGAGCTAGTCTTCATCTCCTCAGGTACTGACTTCTCCATCAACAAGAACCCCCCACCAACCGGCTTCAAGTACATAAAATACCCAGAGTCCTTCAGGGCCTGTCTTATGCAAATCTGTAATTCAGGCTGGCACGCATTCAACGAGGCCCACAAGAATATGGATCAGATCCGCATGCACACTGCCACAGTTCCTGATTACATGAAGGTAGCAGTCGAGATCCTTTTCGAGGGCAATGATGAAGTTATTGAAACTCTCCTGCCTAATCAACTGGAAGCCATCAACACCATTGCAGATGAGTGCAAGATACTTGCAGAAGGTGTTGAAAATAAATATTCTATCGTCATCAATTTAATCCAGGAGCTGTTGGAGGCCTGTGTCAATGCTGAACACTTTCATGGAGAAGAGCTGGAGAAAGTTAAGATGAAACTGAAGGAAAATGAAATGAGAGAGAAGACTGCCAAAGAGCTGGATGAACGGTCCAAGAAAGCAATGGAGAACATGTCAAAGCAATTGGAAGATGCACAAGATGAGTACAAGAAATCAATGGATTCCCTTCCCTCATGGTGGGAAATGATTGGGACGGATTTGGCTGGAGGAATCACAGAGTCCATGACAGGAATTGTCAATGGAGTCACTGCTTTAATAACTGCTCCGGTGAGGACAACCTGCAGTGCAGTAGAGAAGGTCTCAGCAACATACCACAGCATCAAACCACAAGACGAGGACGTAGATATGGTCTCACAAATGATTATCTGCAGCAAGTCTGGAGAAATTCTTTCCATTATAGATTCTCTCAAACAATATGTCAATGACAGTAAAATAGACTGGCGCAATCTCTATGATCAGAACAATAAATGTACAAAGACTACATGGACTGAGTCTCAATTCCAAAGGATCTCTGAGGACTTGAAGAAGATGCCACAGGTCAAACTAAAGAAGAGAGCTCTGTCACTTTGTAACATGGGCATCGCCATCTGTAGGGACTTGGCAACGTATCAGCCAGATCAGATGTGGGATGAGAAAGAAACGAAACAGCTCATAAAGAAGTTACAGGAGCTGAATGTTGAGGCCCACGCTTTTGACTGTGAGATTAAGGCCACCTCAGGTTCACCTGCTCTTAACCCCAAACCACCCATGATGTTCAAAGCTGAGAACAACAGCTCTGGACGGCAGTCTGCCAGTCAGAGTGCATGTGAGAATGCCCGTTTCCGCATCGAGCAGAGCCGAGAAAAACTCGAGCAATCACAGGACTCGTATGCGAAGTGTGTGGAGAACATGGAGAAGAATCGGAAGGAGCTGACTGATGTCCTTGTTGAAATGCAGAACTGCCAGATTAAAGAAGTTGACTTTAAGACCAAAATCGATATGCTGGTCAAGGGTCTCGATGCCATGAGCAGAGTCAAGGAGCAGTGGGAGAAGATGATCCGCTTCTTCCAGATGCTCTCCACCCTCGTGAAAACCAGCTTCAGCAAGACACTGCACAATTTTGTCACAACAGCTGATGACACAAAGAAACTTTCTTACAACAGCAAGCTCTTTGCAAAAGACCTCCTGTACAAGCAGGCCTTTCAAGCCTCCAACATCGCCAGCCTGGTCCACATGATCTCAGGGACCTACACTGACGTGTCCAATAAGTACCTGATGGACAGAGTGAGCAGTCTGGGAAAGCTCATGGCCATGGATAAGAGCAAACCAGAGTTCCTTCAAGAGCGTCTGAACCTGCAGGAGTCCTGCCAGGCAGCTCAAGAGGGCATCCTTCAGCTGGTCATGAAGAACAAGAAAGAATTTGAGAGCAAGACCGATGCCAGGATGGCAAAAATAGAGGGCGAGCTGATAGCCATTCTGCCAGCTGCTCCACCCCAGGAGACTGAGAGAATCATGGAAATAGTTCAGGCTGGGTTTAAAGAGGCGGGATTTGGTGAAGAATAACTAGAGGGTCTCTACTGATTCAAATTATTTTATTACACCACATTTTCCATAAACTGCAAAGGGTTAGAGAAGTGAATTACATAGTATGCTTAAAATACAAAAAAGTAGTCATGTTTTTAATCTAATTTTTCAGATAAATAACACGTTATAATGAATTATGCAGTATATATTCTTATATTGTTTTTTTTATTTCTTGAGTGTAATGTGCTCTAAGATACCAAGTCTGTAAGAAACATAACACAGGTGACAACCTTGTGTACCTTTGTGAAATGAGTCGGTCAGACAGTTAAGAATCATGAAGTAAGACATCAGTAATCTTCTGACACTGTAGTCTATAGATGTTGGGATAAAAACAAGACAATATATCAGTCTCTAGATAATCATGTTATATCAGTTCGGTTGCTATTAGCAAGTAACCAAAGTCAGCTGTCATTGGTTTTAGGTGGTGTTTAGCTAGCGATACACTCCTGATAATGTGCTTTGTTACTTCCTTAAAGTTTATTTACAGATGCTACTGATCAGTCTGTAATCGATGTGACAATTTACACCTTAGTAAAGCATGAATCTGTGTCATCCTGTTAGATTTGTATGTTCATATAAGCCAACACAAAGTGATAAAAAAATAATTTTGAAGAGACACTAAAGAGATAACAGGTTATTTATATGTTATGTTATGGTAGGTTGTTGTGCGGTGTCTTGTCATAAGAATTTCAGTGCCCAGTCTGACTCTGTGTTGTTCTGTGCATCTGACAATAAAATATTTGAACTTGAACTTGTGAACGTATATTCAAGTAAGACACATTGTTAAAGGAATGTACTATGCCTGGAAGACAATTATCCAACCAGTTCCAAAGTTAATAAGAATTGCTACAACTCCGACCGCGCTGTGAAATGTGACAAAATCATCCTTTGATTGACACGGTAGTGAGGTGTGCATGGACCATCAGACTGGGTGGATGTGTCAGGTGAAAGGAGGGGTCCTGTGTGGATGTGTCAGATTAAAGGAGGGGTCCTGTGTGGATGTGAAAGGAGGGGTCCTGTGTGGATGTGTCAGGTGAAAGGAGGGGTCCTGTGTGTGTGGATGTGTCAGGTGAAAGGAGGGGTCCTGTGTGTGTGGATGTGTCAGGTGAAAGGAGGGGTCCTGTGTGGATGTGTCAGGGGAAAGGAGGGGTCCTGTGTGGATGTGTCAGGGGAAAGGAGGGGTCCTGTATGGATGTGTCAGGGGAAAGGAGGGGTCCTGTGTGGATGTGTCAGGGGAAAGGAGGGGTCCTGTGCTGCCAGACAGAGACATGGAGGAACACATCAGTAATCTAAGGAAGCAGAGCATTTGACACGGCACCTGAACATACCTGTACACACAAACATGCCCGCATCTAAATAACATTCATATTTAGTAGGAATTACAGTCATATTATCAAAATATCCTATGAAGCCATAACATACTTCACAGTAGACTATGTGTAGCAACAGCCAGTAATCTCTACTATTGATCAAATGAATATGAATTCAATACATCTTCGTCAAATATGTTAATTTCGCTGGATTTATTTATTTTACTTAATACTATATTTTCATTTGCAGATTCATTATCAGCTTTGTCGTCTCTGTCTCTGTCTCTGTCTGTGTGGTTAGGCTTTGACTCAACTCAAGGTAGGGTGATAGAAAAGCAACAATGTAAATTTCTAGATCATCTACTGAAAATTAAACCTCCCAGCATGATCCAGTCTTACCTGATCACGACTAACATCATTCACCTCTACACATCACTCACCTCTACACATCACTCACCTCTACACATCACACACCTCACCTCTACACATCACACACCTCACCTCTACACATCACTCACCTCTAGACTAGTTGGAATGGAACACCATAAATGTGGGATGGCCAAAGACAGAACTCCTACAGAACCTACAGAAAATGCCAAGATTAAGTGGTAAGTGGTAATTTCTTTATATTTTGAGGCGTTATCTGTAACATGACTTCTGCAACCAGCCACCCCTACAATTCAATTTCTCATTTGCATCCAAGTAAAATAGATCCAAATGGGAAAAATAAGAAGGATCACCTACATTTTGGGAATGTTATCAACATCTTTCAGACATTTAAGATATCATGTATGGTCTGTAAGTGGTAATTCTTTATATTTTGAGCGGTTATCTGTAACATGATATCCGCAACCTGGTATCATCCTATGGTGAGACTTACAAAATAGGCCTTGGAATTTGGGTATGCAATTCTAGGCGAAAATTGCCCAAAAAAATGCCAAGATTTTAAGAGGTTGATTATGTAGTGTGTGCCACTTAACAGCCTTAAAATTTCTTAAAGGAGGCTGGTTATAAGGGTTAATGCCTACTCAGAACAGTTCCATCAGGTCTGCCTCAGTAAGAACATAAGGAAACGTGACCAGCTGATCAACAGCATCACCTGGCTACAGCACTAAAAAGCTGTGCCATATGAACATTATTATTTATTTCCATAACTTCATAGACATAGCTTAAGCAGTTTAACAGTCTGAGAGAAAGGCTGATTATCTCTCCAGGATGTGAAAGCAGAGCTGCCTCTCCTTTCCTGTAAAGCCCTGCCATGCCACCCACCCACAAGGCTGCCCAGCAACCCCAATAAAATCACACCATGTGATGTAGATAAGAGGGTATTTAGATATGAAGGATTGCAGATTGCAGTACCATTAGAATGGGTTTGAGACCGTTGATCAAGCTGACTTTCACTGAGATATGTGGCCTGTTGCAGATTGCTACTCACTAGGGTCCATGTCAGTCTGGCACAAGAAGGGCATGCACCCAGTACTGTTGCACAGTTGCCATGGCGGCTACACTCATTCCTCATGTATAAAACGTGTACTACTACATTCCTTGAGTGGTCCCCTTCAAAATGACATCAGATAGTAGCTTAATGACTTTGTCCCACTCAATTAGTCTATTATCTTGTGCAAAATGCACATGGAAAATGTGTTCCCGTTGCAGATTTTTGCTTCATTATCATATTCTGAAATCACTATCTACTAACTATAGGGTCAGTTTTCAACCATGCCAACTGTCTGTCACAGACTTCAGGCTAGAAACAGACTTCTCCAGTCCATACAAGATGAGGCCAGACAACGAGTGAGGATTTAAATAGTGTGGTGGAGGGTGTGACAGGTGTGCCTGATTAGAATTCGGGGACTGGGAATGTGACGGAGGCAGGTGAGTTGAATCAGGAGGGGGCGTGGCAGGAGTAGGGCTCAGTGCAGGTGTGACACTGTCATTCAAAAAGCTTCTACTCCAAGCCACCAGGGGGCGTAACAGACACTGTCATTCAAAAAGCTTGGTCAGTTACTACTGTGGAGCTTGTGTAGATACTGACAGTAATTTTTATACCATATATTTTTTGGAGACTCAATCTGAGATATGATCAGTCCAGGAAACAGGTTTAATCTTGTACAATAATGCGATTCAAGGGAGAGAGAGACAGAGGGTTCACTCAACAGCTTCACCTAAGAATCTTCTAATCAGCCATTGTAACATTTCAGTTATATGCCCTCTGAGTATAAGGGGTGTTACCCCATAGTTCCATCCCTTCATGAATATGCAACCTGTCTCTTTGCCATCATTCTGTAAAGGGTCTTTCCAGTCATAAGAAGAAGTATGATGTGTCAAATTGTCCTATAGCTCCTGACTTTTCTAAGATAACGGACACTCACTGAAATTACTATTTTCTTTTATCAGACTGCAGAAAGCAATGGACAGAAACATTGCGAAGATCTCTCCACCACGCCATCTATTGCCATCATGGGGGAGCTCGTCTTCATCTCCTCAGATACTGACTTCATCATCAAGAACCCCCCACCAACCGGCTACAAGTACATAAAGTACCCAGACTCTGTAACTCAAGCTGGCACGCATTCAACGAGGCCCACAAGAATATGGATCAGATACACATTCACACGGCCACAGTTCCTGATTACATGAAGACAGCAGTCAAGATCCTTTTCCAGGAACTCTCCTACCTAATTAACTGGAAAACATCTGCACCATTGCAGATGACATGTTACACTGGCAAACTGGCAGAGTTGAAAAGAAGTATTCTGATGTCATCAATTTAATCCAGGAGCTGTGTCAGGCCTGTGTCAATGCTGAACACTTTTATGGAGAAGTGCAGGGAACGTTAGAATAAAACTAGAGGAAACAAACATGAGTGAGCACATTTATTTATTTTTAAATCATTTTTACAGTTTAGGAACAATTTCAGAATGTGTAACTGGTATTTAGATATAAGTCATATGTAATCAACCAATGATGTCTACATTAAAATAAAAATATTTATAACACCCATATTAATAACGGAGTGTGGCATTATTTCATGATGTAATATTTGACACTGATAATAGTCCAGTGGAAATATTTGTTTTTGTGAGGACTTTCAGTGAACTCACATTCAACATGGTTAATGTCTGCTAACATGAGCTAACTAGCTTGTGTCTATGGACTACATGATTAGTAGAATAAATAATACAACTTCAACAATTAGAAAGAGGTAAGAGGTATGGGAAATCAAATAGTAAATATCAAAAACATATTACAATACTATATAGGTGTGTATAAGAGGTAAAGTTTGAACTGTGGGTAATATGGCCTCATACAATGGCCTTTACATTTGTAAACCCTACGTAATTGCTGCAGGCTGTGTAAGAAAACTTTCTTTACACATCTAATTCATCTCTGGTTATGCATCTTTAGCCATCTAATTCATCTCTGGTTAATATAGCCATTAGACTGCACGGCAAAATGAGGAAAACACCAAAACAAACTCGTGCAAAGCAAGACAAGGCAAGACAGCAGCTCGTGGTGAGTCCAGCCCTCCACCAGGCCGGGTCGCGTCTGCAGAGCACAAATTATAATTTTAAAAACAATCAATGTAAAATTATGCCAACAGGGAGATCTAAATAAATACTCACGGTACTCCGGAGACACTGGCTGCAGCGAGAATGCGAGTCCTCACTGGAACTAGAGCGAACGAAAGAGTTCTCGAGGTCAGCAAAGGAGGAGAAGACCACAACCTCTGATTAAATTGGCACGCTTCGCTACTGGTGTCGCTAAAAATACAGGCCATTTAGGTTACTTATGTTAGCAAATTTTGTTATGAAGTGATTCATAGATTATCGTTCTTGAAATCGTACAGGTGTTTTTTTAATTAAATAATTTGCGAAATGTTAGCTACTACGAATGGCATAGCCTACCATGCATTAAGACCAGAGTTCAATATTTTATAACATATCATATTGCAAATGTGTTGTTTTAGACAGAATGCTGCTGGCTATATCATACTTTAGTGTGTGTCAGTAGCAGGGGCGTTTCTAGCTATTGAGAAGCTTTAAGGAAGATCGGCATTGGTGGGTTTGTCTATCTACCTAGATATTAAGATTACAAGCGTGGCAAAAGATAAAACCATTAACATTTTTACCATTGCTACATCTCTTTGTTTTGTCTACGTGTTGGGGGAATGTAAAAAAATAAATAATAATTTCTCCCTTCCCCAGCACCCTACCACACAATAAAGTTGAAAGACAATAACTGTTTTATTCCATAAACAAGGGAAACATAAATCACAAAGACTTAAGGAGGGGGAAAAGCCAAAATAATAACCAAACTAAAAGTAGCTGTACGAAGTAGGAATAAATCTGAATGAACACAACAACACAAGACAAAACCAACAACCGAAACAAACCTCACTCCCTGACTTACCATTTATTTTATTTCTCTGTATAATTTGGAGTTTTCTCTTCTGACCTTTTTTCCCCAGTTTTTATCCTGTCTAAAATAAACAAAAGAAATGTACCGCTAATGTCCTCTGTGGATGTGAATGGAAATCTTTCACTTTGTTTCATTTTCCTGTTAAATACATCAACTGGTTTCTCTCATGTTATTGGAAGGCAAAATTCACTCTTAGAATGTCCATTTTCTGGATATAATCATTCAGTGTTTGGTCAGACCTGATTTTTAAATGAGAAAATCAGTTAAAAAAATGTAATTGTTCTTTAGTATTTACACTTTTGAAATAAATAAACAAATACTTGACTTCAATGATTTTTATTAATTTCTTGAAACCTAGACACCCTTACGGTGGCCGAGAGGTGCAAACCAACATTACAAAATCTGAAATACTTTTACAAAGCTTGAGACAAATTTACATTTTGGAAAACATTTTTACATATCATAAAACAAAATGACATTACCACAACACAAGTCCCGAAACGGAGTTGGTACACGGAGTTGGTACATTCCCTTTCCGGTTAATGTCGTTTGTAAATTTGTTTCGCCACTTGTAAATTTGTATCGGGACTTGTAAAAGTGTTTCGCGTAATGTTAATTTGTTTTCTGAAATGTTAATTTGTTTTCTGAAATGTTAATTTGTTTTCGGGACTTGTAAATGTGTTGTGGTAATGTCATTTTGTTTTATGATATGTAAAAATGTTTTCCAAAATGTAAATTTGTCTCAAGCTTTGTAAAAGTGTTTCAGATTTTGTAATGTTGATTTGCACCTCTCGGCCACCGTACACCCTCGACCAAAAAACGGGTATAACAAAAGTCACTGAAGTCAGTGATTGAAGTCCGTGAGATCCTCCACACAAAAGACAACAGGTGCAAGCATATTGCTACTGTGAACAATGCAGTCTCTCCGTCGTACTGTGCATCAGTCTAATGGACTTGTAATTATTATTCTATGCTATTGGGAGTGAAAATCTGTGTGATTGAGTGAGAGTCAATGTCACGTACGTGAGACATGATACATGTTGAAAATCTGTGAGACTCTCATGGATAAAATGGGAGACTTGACAGGTATATAAATAGATACTTTCATACTTTGTCTCTGGAATGGAAGGGGGCTTCTGGCGCTCAAACCCGTATTTTTTTCAGAAAAGCCCCAAATCTTCTTTTAGGTCTCTCTGTTAGACCTTTTCGATAAACATGGAACAGGGTTCTTAAACAGGATTCTTAGCTAATTCTAAAAATAGAATTATCAGAGTCGAACCACCAAATTGCCTAAATCTGACCTCCACCCCGAAGGCTCTAGGGCAGGGGTTTTCAACCGGGGGTCTGCGTCTGCATTGCAGGGGGTCCGTGACATGAGCCTATGTTGATCAGTTCACCACTGAATTTTTGTATTTTTATAAATTCGCTTTGATATTCAACACATTTCCAGATTACACTGACAAAATGCTACAGGCGGAATATGTGCGCGGGGGGAAGGGGGCGTGGGCGACGGTGGTTAGTGGTTATCTACCCTCAGAACTGCACATATTTAAGTGTTATAGGCAGAATATCTGTGCAGGGGGAGGGGGCATGGCGGTGCCTAGCGATGTACCTTGATAATTTCACATATTTGAGTGTTATAGGTAGAATATCTGTGCGGGGGGAGGGGGCGTGGCGGTGGTGGTCCCTGGGACAAAACCAGTTGAAAACTAGGGGGTTAGGACAAAGCCCAGGTTGGCAGAAAAAAACATTTCCATGACAACTTCTGTTTCTACTTTGTTGAACAGTACTTAACATGGATGCACAAATTGCGAAGACCACTCAGAGTCTCACCTCTGCAGCAGAGATGCGGGACACCACCCAGATGCTGATGCAGCCCAATGCAAACTGGGAGGAGTACCTGACCCCTGCTCCCCTCTCTATTGCCATCATGGGGGAGCTGGTCTTCATCTCCTCAGGTACTGACTTCTCCATCAACAAGAACCCCCCACCAACTGGCTTCAAGTACATAAAATACCCAGAGTCCTTCAGGGCCTGTCTTATGCAAATCTGTAATTCAGGCTGGCACGCATTCAACGAGGCCCACAAGAATATGGATCAGATCCGGATTCACACGGCCACGGTTCCTGATTACATGAAGGCAGTAGTCAAGATCCTTTTCCAGGGCAGTGATGAAATTGTTGAAACTCTCCTGCCTAATCAACTGGAAAACATCCGGACCATTGCAGATGAGTGCGTGACACTGGCAGAAGGTGTTGAAAAGAAATGTTCTGATGTCATCAATTTAATCCAGGAGCTTTTGGAGGCCTGTGTCAATGCTGAACACTTTTATGGAGAAGAGCTGGAGAACGTTAAGATGAAATTGGAGGAAACTAAAATAAAGGAGAAGAGTGCCAAAGAGCTGAATGAACGGTCCAAGAATGCAATGGAGGCCATGGAGGCAGATGGAGGCCGCACAAGATGATTACAAGAAATCAATGGATTCCATTCCCTCCGGGTGGGAGATGATTGGCATGGATCTTGTTGCAGGAATCTCAGAGGGCTTGACACAAATGATCACTGGATTCACTAGTTTAATGAGTGCTCCGGCGAAAACATTATGCGGTGCAGTAGAGATGATCTCAGGCACAGTAAACAACATCAGTGCACAAGGTGGGGGTGTAGACATGATCTCACAAATTACAATCTGCAGCAAGTCTTCTGCGATTTCTCAAATTATAGAAAATTTCAACAAATATGTCACTGAAAGCGAAATAAACTGGAAGGAACTCTATGATCAGCAGAAGAAATGTGCAAGGACTACATGGACTGAGTCTCAATTCAAAACGATCTCTAAGGACTTGGAGAAGGAGCCCCAGAGCGAACTAAAGAACAAAGCTCTGTCACTTTGTAACAAGGGCATTGCCATCTGTGGGGAGTTGGCAACGTATCAGCCAGATCAGAAGTGGGATGAGGAAAAAACTAAACAGCTCATAAAGGACTTGAAGGAGCTGAATGGTGATGCCCGCAAATTTGACTGTGTGAGTAAGGCCACCTCAGGTTCACCTGCTCTTACCCCTCAACCACCGAATATGGCCAAAGCGCAGAGCAACAGCTCAGGAAAGCAGTCTGCCAGTCAGAGAGCATCTGAGAATGCCCATTTCAAGATCGAGCAGAGCCGACCGAGAACAACTCAAGCAAACACGGGACGCATATGACAAGTGTGTGGAGAACATGGAGAAGAATCAGAAGGAGCTTACTGATATCCTGGTTGAAATGCAGAACTGCAAGATCAAAGAGCTTGACTTTGAGTCCAAAATCAAAATGCTGGTCAAGGGTCTTGATGCCATGGGCAGAGTCAAGGAGCAGTGGGAGAAGATGGTGCGCTTCTTCCAGATGGTCTCCAACATCGTGAAAACCAGCCTCACCAAGACACTGCACAATTTTGTCACCACAGCTGAAGATACAAAGAAACTTTCTTACAACAGCAAGCTCTTTGCAAAAGACCTCCTGTACAACCAGGCCTTTCAAGCCTCCAACATCGCCAGCCTGGTCCACATGATCTCAGGGACCTACACTGAAGTGTCCAACAAGTACCTGATGGACAGAGTGAGCAGCCTGGGCAGGCTCATGGCCATGGATAAGAGCAAACCAGAGTTCCTTCAAGAGCGTCTGATTCTGCAGCAGTCCTGCCAGGCAGCTCAAGAGGGCATCCTTCAGCTGGTCCTGAAGAACAAGAAAGAATTTGAGAGGAAGACCGATGCCAGGATGGCAAAAATAGAGGGCGAGCTGAAAGCCATACTTCCAGCTGCTCTGCCTCAGGAGACTGAAAGAATGAAGGAAATAGTTCAGGCCGGGTTTAAAGAGGGGGATTTAGCAAAGAAGAACTAGATAATTTCAGCTGATTCAAATTAATTTTTTCCACCACATTCTCCATAAACTATGAAGAGTTAGATAAGTAAATACCATAGTATGTTTAAAAATGCAAAAAAGTAGTCATGTTTTCAATCACATTTTGAACATTATGGTGAATTATGCAGTATATATTCTTATATTGGTTTTTTTTCTTTCTTGAGTGTAATGTGCTCCACCAAGTTTGCAAAGTCCAAATCAGCTGTAACTGGTGTTAGGTCATTTTTAGCTAGCGATGCATTCCATGTGCTTTGTTACTTCCTTCAAGTGTCATGATTTGGGACCTTCTGGCCTCTAGAGGGCGCCAAGGCAAAGACTCTGTGCCTGCTGTGTGTGTGTACATGTGCTTATGTTTACTTCCTGTCTCTGTTTTCCAGCCATTGTTTTGTTACCTGCTGGTTGACTGGTCACATGACCAATTAGCTAGAGTATTTATACCTGTGTCTTTGGTGTGTTTGGTTTGAATTCTAGTCTCGAGTTTCCTTGTCTCCAGCCGCAGTCATTGTGGTGAAATTCCAAGCTTCTCGTTTTGTTAAACCTTTTTTCTGCTAAAGATAGCTTCACTGTTTTTGCCCTCTGTTTTGATGCTAATCTTCTGAGCGTTTGAACTAATCTGTCTTTTAGATTTTTGTTGTTTTGGAAGAACAAAATTACAGACGACATTTTTCACACATCCTGTACTTTGCTCAGTGAGTTTGTCACTGGACCAGAAATCCAGTGGCCCGGGTTCAATTCTGGACATTCCCTGACATCAAGGTTATTAACAGATGCTACTGATCAGTCTGTAATCAATGTGACAATGTACAACTTAGTAAAGCATGAGTCCCTATAATTCTGTTTGATTTTTTATGTTCATAGATGCCAAGACTAAGAGATGGATGTTACACGTGGGAGAGAAATAGACATATTGAGAGTGTGAACCTAGATCAGAAGGTGGGGAAAGTAATTAACAGAGAAAAACTATAGATCAATGTGTCTGTAAAGAAATACATATTATTTTAGTATTATTAAAGTGTTCCGACTATAAGGTCACACATGCTTATCACGCCAAATATTTTTTTCACAATAAAGCCTTTACTTCTCTATTATTTTGACTCCAGCAGTATCAGTATTGTGTTAATGTTTGTTTGGTCTCTATACTGGGAAATGTACTGGCTATGAGGGAAACGACCAATCCCGCCTTACATGTAGTGTCTCTCCAGCACAGAAGTTATTTTTTACATGGTTAAAAGTTAACATTATTGCTCTAATGCACTAATTGTTTGTGCACAGGGAAATATGCTCAAATCCATGTGCTAGTAACTGGGGCTCTCACACTATGGCTAGATCTCACATGTACTTCCAACTCTAGCCCACCACCATCTACTCTAAACAGAGAACACACTTCTCTATGGCTTGCCACAGGCTACCCAGCAGGGGTGCAAACTCATCAGGGATGAAAAAGGTGACAACGATGCGAACCCCCTAGGAGGGTCCGGGGCATGCTCCCCGGGGAATATATTTTATATATAAGAACATTTTGCACATTTTAAAGTTCAATGCATCAGTCTGGTGCACTTTGACAACAAAATTATGAGGCTAGATCTATGAAAAACTTTGTGCTGTTGTAAACAACATTCCTGTGTTGAATGTTGCACAGGCCAACCCAACCACCCACCCCAATACCCTCCCGACCACCCACTCCAGTCCACTTCACCAAAGCACATTACGTCACACATCTCCATCAGGTATTAAGCCAAAAAAAAGGGCCAACTATAGGAACGTGTTCTTAAAAAATTGTGATAGTGGGAACACATATTCTTTTCCCTTTACATTACTCTTTGAGTCTAGCTTGTCAGGACAAGGCCCATTTGCACCTGACTCCTATTTGAGCCACAGTAATGGCATCCTCCTCCTAAAATTCTCTCATTCTGAAACCAAACTGAAGTAGGAGAGTGGTAAATTTGTTCAGTTGCAGTGAAGCGCCCGGCAGTAGAAAACGGGTCAGTGCTTCAGATTACATACACATAGGGACGTGCGGTCAGGGGAGGCAGAGCTTCATGAAAAGTAAAAGTCATCATAAAAAGTAAAAAAAACAAATAATGATAATAATAATAAAAAAAATTATAATAAAAAATAATATGTATCTACTGATCTTTGCTTTAAATTAAATTTTTGTATGATTCCAATCATTTTTATAATCAAAATCGCTGAATTTGACCATGTCCTTTTCAAACAGAGAGGCGACTCGCGAGGTGAGGCAGCGACGAGCTGCGCCTCATCTCAGATTGTGCAATCCCTCACACACTGGGTTGAGCGCATGCCTTTTGCTTTCTCATTGTTTGTCATCACTGAAATATTTGTAGACACTTTTATTATATGTCGTTTGTATCCATATAATAGGTAATGTAATGTATTTCACGTATGTGAAGAAGCTATTTAATCTTGCTGATCTGTCATAAAACCACAGTGAAAAGGTACATGGGGGGGCGTGCGAGAGCCTGAAAAATGGACTTCCAATCCAGTGAAGTGATAGATAAATACATAATGGGAGACCAATGCCAGAGCTAAAAGGTTTGCTTCAAACGACAGGACAGAAGATAACTTTAGCAGCTAAACTCCGGACCAAACTCGGCTGACGGCCATGTGTTTTAAGTAAATGTACATTTTTCGTCGTTTTCACGCTTCGATTTTTCAAAAGTTACAGAGAAAAAGACACTATACTATCCGATAACACCGTTATTGTAACCAGAAAAAATGGTTGATGTGATTTGCGAGGCGTCTGTCAGCCAACTGTCTGACATTAGCACGTTAGCCTACGTTAGATAGTATAACGTTCTTGCAGCGTACCAACGTCACACGTTACCGTAATTGCCATCTTAAAAAGGCAGCTCGAAACCAACGCTTTCACCCGAAAGACATGTCTTGTAATACACCTGTCTATTACGGCATCGAGGCAGCTACCTTCCATTTCAAACAGACCCGAAATAAAAAGCGCGCCTGTCATGGTGACATGGGATTGGCCAAATGAACAAGCTTGAAAAAAATATTCATGACAGCTTGCGTTCGCAGATTACTTGGTGGCATGGGGAGATCTGTGCTCAATCAGAAATGTGTGTACTTCAGATCGTAATTCCAACAATTCCATTACGACGATCAATACACATGGCTGGCACACACACACACACACACACACACACACGAGAGCAATAGTAATATCAATTTATATCAGCGCAAACGCTCACAGGCATACCCACACGCACGAACGTTGGCCTACGGAAATAAATACAAATATCCCTCTTATTATACGGTTACTTGCCAAAACCATAGAAGACATTCCTCCAAAATACCTCTTTTTAATGATTTTGTTGCCATTTCGTGATTTCCGCTAAGAAAAAATAGTTCTTCACGCAAATGCGTAGCAACCCACCTTCTGACTTCAAGTTTCAATTACTTTCCGTTACGTTAAATGACCGGACTACTTGCAGAATGATATGAAAGATGTGACAGCACAAAACCCGTTGCCAATGACAGCAGCCATAAACTTTTCGCAGCGGTGAATATCAAGAAATTACAGACCTGCGAACGCAGCCATTTAACCCACATATGGCCCATACAAATCAACGGAACTTTTTGGACCATTCTGAAGAGCCGTATAATAACTATTTTTAAAGGATTTTTGAATTGATGCTAATTTTAAATATATCTTTAAAAAATCTCACGTACCCCCTGGACTGCCTTCACGTACCCCCGGTTGAGAACCACTGCACTAAAGTATGGTAGAGCCATATATCTAAAACAACACATCTTCAGAATGATATCACGCCAGCTCTGAGCCCTACAACCCCCCCCCCCCCCGATTCAACTCACCTGCCTCCGTCACATTCCCAGTCCCCTGATTCCCTAATCACGAGCACCTGTCACTCCCTCAACAACTCTACTTAAACTCCTCACTCCCCCTCGCTTATTGTCTGGTCTCATCGTGTATGGACATATCTTCCTGCTCCTTCGTCAAGCTCCTGATTACTAGCGAAATCTTATGGTCCTATGAGCACATCTTTATGGTCATAGCCAAACTGTTTGTTAAAGTAACACCTATGCAACAATTTTACACTTTTTGAGGTATGGTTTTATAGGCAACTAGTTTTGGAACCATACTCCTTCATTTTGATAGCATATGGTCAAGTGAAGGACATATAAACACCTGTGTCTTTCCCACTAGCTATCCAGGATATGCTCTGTTTGTTCTGTATACCGGGCTGGAATACCCTGCAAAAATGAAAGAAAAGCTTTTACAGCATGACATTGCCATCTATACTGCCAAAAGACACCAGTTAGTTTGTTGGCAAGCTTCTATCAGTGTCAACTGGGGTGTTGTTGGTGTTTGCAAGGTTTTTGCATGCCTTTAGGTAGCTACCTTGCTAGTTTTGGAACAGAACTCCTTATTCAAGATGCAGCGGAGCTCTTTTACTTTTTGTTTCTCCTGAGCTCAGTTCCATCTTGAATAAAATTAAATGATCCAGAGATAAACCAGCTGGCAACATAGTGTGTGACATAGTGATAAAAGTATTTTATCACTTGAGGCTCACTCTGACTGATTCCTCGATCCCGCATGGACATGGTTAGGCCTGGGCTTTAGGTTACAGTTACAGTTGTCATTGTCGCCATCTGGTGGTGGCTAGCTAGCTAATTTACTAAGGCAAGGATATAGGAACTCTAAGTGTCTGAGTACAGGTCCGTGTTCTGTCAAGGTCAGTGTGACATCCAAGAGGCTGACAATAAGATTTGTGAAACGGAGGCCAAACTGCGAGGTGTGTCTGTGAAGCGGGAGGTTGTTGCTAATGTTCAGGCTAAAATGAGGAGAACTGTCCATCAGCTGGGGCTGCTGTGTGGAGTGGGGAGCGTGGCAGAGCTGCAGACCCGACGCCTGATCCTGCTGGAGCCTGTGATGAAGGTGATGGAGGAGATGACAACAGCACTTGGTCAGATCACTGGAGATGACCTGCTGCACACAGAAGGCATAAAGAGCCTAATGTGGGATATGAAGAAGAACCAGAATAAACTAAAACAACTTGCTGACACCAATAATGGTGACAGTCTCAAATGATTTGCAGTTCTCTCACTGTCATTACCGTAATGTATCTTGTTGTTTGTTCTGTTATTGTCATGTTTATAGACATGGACATTATCGTAAGCCCAGTCTCACCGAGTTCTAGCTGGACAGAATGAATGTAAGCACTAGTTGTACTGCTGTGATGACCTGAGGCCAGTGGTTTCAGTGGAAAGAGAAAAAGATCACTTTAAAATGCTTTCCTTGGTGGATAAATTAAATGCCTAATGGTTGAAAAAGGTAATGGAGTAAATATGAATAATCATTTTAAATGCCTACCCGAAATGGTATGTAGTTTAATGAACCTTGCAGTGACTTTTTTTTTACCTGTTTAATTTCAGACATGACCTGACGTCATCTCTACATATAAAATATACACACAGAAAAAAGTATGTAATATTTGATTGGCAGTCATGTGAATGGTAACCATATCACCAGCAAACTAAATAAAATAATTTGTATTGCTCACCTGATGATCAGTCAAGATTTTCAAAAGTGCTGTTTATAGTTATCAGATAAGAGCATGAATGTCCATGGATCATTAAAACCTGGTTTCCTCATTTTCTTTTCTAAGGTTACATTGTGCTGTTGACTTGCATATCACGCTTAAGTTAAAGCCATCTTATTGATGTTTCTTCTGTTGTCTTCATGTGCACATTTGGCATTGATGTAATCCAAAAGTAATGGAAAGTAATCAAGTTGCATTACTTTAATATTGTGATACTTGTTTATTGTTTATTAATTTAACAGATAACACCAGGGGGGTATTCGTCGTAGCTCGCTAAGCGGTTTAGCGAGCTAATTTTCAGGCTAAAATTAAAAACGCCCCTCTTTTTGGTTCGTGGAAGCAACTTTTGCTAAATCACCATAGTTACATATCGATTAGCACTAACCTGCTCCAGGGCAGGCTAACTTAAGTGTAGCTGGATAAGCTTGCCACACCCCCGGAAAAAAACATGGCAGCTCCCTTTTTGAGAGACCCAGTCGACCAAGGAGCTATTCTAGTTCGATTAGCTTTTCATGTGAATAGAGTTCTGCGCGATCGCCAAGACCCTTTATTTTACACTGATGAGTTCTTGTTTGAGCGATATCGTTTCAGCCGACAAGGACTCATTTATTTGCAAGACCTTCTTGGGCCGTACATTTCAAATGTTACACGCCGCAGCAGAGCCCTTACTGTGCTTCATACTCTCTGCATAGCATTGAGGTTTTTTGCGTCAGGTACATTTTTATACAGTGTAGGTGATGCCGAAAATATCGGCAAAGCCGCAGCATGCGTTGCTGTAAGGAAAGTGTACCTGGCGCTAAACCAACTGATGAATAAATTCATCATGTTCCCTGGCCATGTCCCAGTCGATGAGATCAAAGAGGGATTTTATGCAATTGCAGGTAATTCAGTAATTCAGTATTTTACCATTTCATGAAAATGCATTCCTATCACTATTCATTACGGAGCTTATCATTATGCAGAGTTTCCTAATGTCATTGGGGCAGTGGACTGCACCCATATCCGCTTGAAAAGGCCCTCTGGGCCAAACGAGGCCGATTTTGTCAATAGAAAGGGCTTTCACAGCCTTAATGTGCAGGTACTTATGACATCATTTCCCTCAAATTACATTCCTATAAAAACAATCATTTGTCTTTGACAATAGACATGGACCTTGCAATTGCCTGCTGTAGGCTACCCATGTACTGTACAATACCCATGATTTGACTGCAATTCATCTTAGATGATCTGTGACTCCACCTGCCTCATAACCAATGTTGAGGCCAAGTGGCCGGGCTCTGTCCACGACTCCCGGATATTCAGAGAGTCTACACTGTGCCACAGCTTCGAGCAAGGTATAGCAAATCTCATGTCATTCAGAAATTGATTATTTTATGTAGAGGTGATCCAACATTGTTCATATCATATACTAGGTAACTATGATGGGCTCCTAATGGGAGACAGGGGTTACGCCTGCAGGCCCTGGTTCATGACCCCCTATCCCGAGCCAGCCCCAGGCCCTGAAGTGAGGTTCAACGGTGCTCTCGCTCGAACGAGGGCACGAATAGAAATGACCTTTGGCCTACTAAAGGCCAGATTTAATTGTCTGCGGGGGCTGAGGGTGGCACCGGACAGGGCCTGTGCGATAACGGTGGCCTGTGCAGTGCTCCACAATGTGGCCACACTCAGGAGGGAGAGGGTCCCAGTGATCGTGGCCTATCCTGAGGACGATCTGGAACCTGTCCAGCCTGATGAGCGGTCCGGACCGGCTGCAAGGGACATAATTGCCCATCATCATTTCAGATAGGTGTCCAGATGACTTTGGGTAATGTTGGACTCATTTCATGTTTTTCTCTTTATGTTTGCATGTTTCATTTATATGGTTAATGGGTATATGGTTTGCCACCCTCTCTGCTTTTAAGTTACCCATTAATAGTCCATCCTCAGCCATCATCGAGTCCATCCCAAATCATCAATCAATGACCGTCTGGTTTGCTGCCTCCACTGCCAAGGACCAAGGCAGACTGCAGCAGATCATTTGGTCAGCCGAGAAGGCCATCGGCTGCGACCTGCCGTGCCACCCTGACCCGTTTCACTCCAGGACCAGCAAGAGAGCAGGCAGGATCATTGCTGACCCTTCCCATCCTGGCCACCACCTCTTCCCATCCAGCAAAAGGGTCCGGTCCATTAAAACCAAAACCTGGCGCCACCTGACCAGTTTCTTCCCCACGGCAGTGGGGCTCACAAACAAGCCCCCTGCACCACACTGACTCCGGGACCCCCGCGCACAATGCACTGCAGTTTGCACTTTAGTTTGCATCCTTATTTATTCAACACATCATAGCAAGTGCACATCATTTATTGCTATTTTGTTAACACTTTCTCTTGCACAGTATGCTCATACTGTAATACTGTTTTGATTATTTGTATGTTTGACTATGACCCTTATTTTTATTCTATTTATCAATATTCTGTCTGTCCCATGCTCTGAAATCACCAAGTCAATGTCCTGTATATGAGAGTGTACTTGGCAATACAAATAATTCTGATTCTGAATAGAGGAACATGCTGAAGAATAATGTAAGAGATCCATGTTGTACAATAAAGCCTTTATTTTTGTTCCCTTTATTGGTTATCCTGTAAATGAAGGTGCACAAGAAATAAGAATTTCAGTTTAGTTACAATTCATGGCAAAGCTCACAAATACTTTAGCCAAAGCTTTGCTTTACAGGGTTAGACTTACATTCAGCTGCTGTTTAAGCAATTTAATCTCCACATCAAGCTTCGCTGAGCTCAAGTGGAGGTTATGAATTTTCGCACGCAAGTAGCGCTTATAAAGCGTACGCACATCTTCATTGTCAGTCTGGAAAAAAAGACAAGAAAACCATTCATAACTTTGTTCAGTGTGGTGGTCAGATGCCAACTATACTCACAATGTGAGGGTATTTAATGAGAACTCACGTCCCCATCCCCAGTTCCCGAAGAGCGAGAGGGGCCAGGCTCCGGCGGATCAGGCCGTGGTCCAGCAGGATTTGCCTAAAGGAATGCATTGATGTAGTGAGTGCCAGGAGTGAGTGGGATAGGAGTATTAGTTAACACAACTTGCATTTACCAAATCGCTTGAGAAGGCGGAAAGTGTGTCCTCATCGTCTAGACCGACCTCCTGTTAGTGAATTAGGAATGATTAGGAACTGTGGAAAATTGCCTTGGGTTTTAAAAGACACACACAATGAACATGTTTAGAATCATTACACAATGATGCAGCAATATCAACTTACATCAGCAGTGGGCTCCTCTCCCAACACATTGGTAGGTGGCTGCAGGAGTGTGAGTGAACCTTCTACTACTGCAAAATGTGACGATGGTTAACCAAATGACTAATTATGAAGGAAACTCATAGAATGAAATGCACCTACCTTGGACATAGGGATTCTCTCCTGCCACCACCTCTCCAGAGGAGCTGCCCCCAGCTATGCCCTGCATAATGGGCCTACCCCTGTTATTGGCCAGGGCCAGCTCCTCAGCAGGGGTTAACTCTGGACCTCTGGGTCCTCCTCCCGTCTTCATCATGTCAGCCCTTTTCTTGTTTGCTAAAATATGAAGGATATGACACTGACAAGCTGTTCAATACATTACCATGGCACATAATTGTATTGACTCACCAGCCTGAATTATGTTTTTGTGCTTGACTTTGACTTGCTCCCAAGTCCTTTTAGTGGGCCGGGTTGCAACTACATGGGGGTTGAAAGCACTCATAATTATATGACAGTGTTATTAGTACACCATACCATATCATTATTGTTGAAAATGATTAAAGTGGACTCATGATACGAAGAGAGAATCTAACACAATTTCTTTTCACTGCTTCAATTGATTGAATTTCTGATTATGAATAATACATACATACATACATACATACATACTGTGATCCGCCCATACACAGATTTGCCACTTAAATATTTAAAACTCCTACTTCTATATGGTCATCTACATATACATGCATATACACATAGTACGTGATATATAAGCGCTTTCAGTACATATATGTGAATTCGTATCAATTATATACTCTTTGGCCTTGTTTTTATCTACTTATTCTGAAAGAGTTGAGATCATTATTTTCGCCAGCAAGATCTCATTCAATGATTATTTCCATTAAGCCTACTGCCAGCAGGCACATTTAAAGAAATGTGATCTGATTGATTGGGGTAATGAGGCACTTAAGATGAGCCTATACATTTTCCCAAAACTTACGCATTTAGCTTATCGGCAATTTTTTGCCAAGCTGCCTGTCTTGCTCTGCCAGCGGTGGCGGTGTTTGATTTTGCCATAATAACTTCTTTATGGTCTTCGTACAGCGAAATGATAATAGCTTGCTCGGAAGCGGAAAAAATGACAGCTCTCTCCTTGATCTTTTCCGCCATAATACCGTTAGAAAATCATGGTTTTGGTGATCGACCTTTCCTGCCTTTTGAAGTAGGACGTGCACGCGCAAATGCCATGATAATCTTAGCCTGGTTGAAATTAACCACATGATTAGGATGCGGGTCAGCCGTTAACGAACCGATATTAGCTGTTCTCAATCAGCTCGCTAATCTTAACGGGTAAAAGGCCAATTGATTAACTTAGCTTCAACTCTACGACGAACGTACCCCAGATTAACAGAATAAACTAATACAGGGCACACATACATAATCACAGACGAAATGATAATAGTCACTCATGCCAACACATGACAATACCAGACACAAAAGGGAGACATGAGCAACATTCCACATTAATAAGAACATAACACTACAAACTGTCTGTCACTTGCATGGCATGTCGAGTGCTACCCACAGTCTCTCACTTACTCAAGCATGCCACTGTCTTGAGTTCCCTTTTGTTTTGCCCTGTCTTGTGTTTCGGTTGCGATGTGTTTTGCTTCCTTGCTTGGCCATGTGGTTATTTGTTTACTTCCTGTGTTCCATGTGCTTTCATTGTCCCATGTGCCTATGTGTACGCCCCTTTTAATACTGCCTGGTGTCTCGTTGTTCCCTGTCCACCTGTGTCTTGTTTTCTCACTAAGAAACTTTCTCACTTAGTCCTGTGTATTTAAACCCTTTCCCTTCCTTTCATCCTTCTTCCCTTCGTTCTTTGTCTGTCAATGTGGATCTTTGGTTGTCCAGGAGCTATATGTGAGAAGTGAGAACCCCCCCAAAATAGTATTTCCAGATTTGCTCAGGACCATGTGGATATCACTTACAATAACTATCAAACTATTCTATTGTTTGGTAAACTAGGATATTTTATAAACAAGGACTTGACAGATGATCTAGATTAAAAGGCACACATATATTCAATTAACCAGGCTTGACCCATTTGTGAAGCTGAAAAAAAAACATGTTGATAACAATTTTTTAAACACTGAATTTACTGTTTCAGATTGTGTTTTGTGTGAGATATATGTTCACTGTTTGGAAACAAATGGTTAAAAAAATGAAAATGTCTATAGATTCACTAAAAGAGGTTTCCGCTGTGCTAAGACAGGCAAGGAAGCAAATAAACTGCAATGAAAAGACATAATCTATGGCTTAGTAAAGGTAGTCTGTGCAAGGTTTTATGTGCAAAGAAATAGTTAAGAAATCATTCAATTATCAGATGAATGCAGGAGTATTTTTAAACCACACAATTAGTTAAAATTAGCAAGAAGAAACATTGTGAACATTTTGTGCCATTTGGTGGTAACTATGAGAACTAATAAGCAGCGACATGTAAAACAGCAACTTAGACTACTACTTAACTTTTAACTACTTAAGTGTGAACATAACTTTACTTTGATACAAGACAAGTTGTATATAAGCAGTTCAAGATATGTTCATTACAGATATCTACGTGAAATCATTAATTCATTCACTTTGCTTCTCACAAATATAATTGATTTCTGCACTACAACCACGGTCATTCCAGCTTCTCAGCGGTGATGTTTGTAATAACTCTACACAGTCCTCATCACCAGATGCCGTCGGGTCATTTGGCTCTCCCTCCTGCCAGTATCTGAAATTAGACAAAGCAAAGGAAGGGAATTCTATTTATATATTGTGCATGTATACAAACAATTATCCCATTACATTTCACATTCTCTCTCTCTCTCTCTCTCTCTCTCTCAGACTCAGACTCAGACACAGACACCCCCTGGAAACAGACAGATACAGATATCATAGGGTAGTTTTAGGATAGCATTTAACTTACAGTAATATCATACAGCATCTTATTATCTATGATGAGCAAGTTCCAATGAGCTTACCCTGCGATCTTCAAGACTTTGTCATCCACCCATTTCCAGGTTCCCTCGCTCTGGATATCATTCAGACCAATCCAAATGTTCTTTCCAAATCCATAGATGAATTTCTGCCATGAACATATAAACAAACAGCCAGGTCCATAATTAAAGTAGCATAACGGAACAATTGCTAATCGCTAACGATATGCTAGCGGCTAAAACTAACGAAATCTCTTGAAATGTGCTGACTTTGACATTATGACAAACTATTTAGTCAACAACTGTCCTAACATCAAGCAAGAGCAACACAAGACAAAGCAAGATGGCAAATAAGCTACTTACTAGTTCGGCAGACAGTAAAAACCGGGCGGCTTCAGGCAAACCTACATAACCTAGTAATTTGCCTACGGACCCTGGTATGGCAATGGCACGGAGGCGATTCTCCATATTAAAAGTCATTGTAGCGCCCCCATTTTTTTAAAGCTGTTATTTTAAGGTAAAACTGCTTATCCTAACCCTAATCCTTAAGTACAATTACTGCATAATGTCACTTTAAGGTTCTGTGGCCATGCAGGTAAGATTATCCACCTATTGGTCGTTCAAATTAATTTCTAGACAACAGTGAGGTTTTAAAGCCTCTCTTTATTTTTCATCTATGTGTTGTTTATTGTCTATTTTTGTCTTTCTGTTTGTCTCCCACCTGTTCCTCCTCACTGTCAATGATCACCAGATGCCCCCCTAGATTCATGCAGTGCTGTCTGCTGTGGCTCCAGGTTTTCAGGCTGGTTGAAATGTAGTAAAAACTGGAACCAAAACATCTCCAACCATGAGGAATCCCTGCAATGGTAATACAAATAATAAAAGCTATTCCATTACTGGCAGATTTTAAATCAGACACCAGAACTTCGAGGCTGAGTGAGTTTTTTTTTTAGCATCTTTTATAAATTTTTCTCTGTCATGGTGCAGCCAACTTTCAGGGACTAACTTCAAAGCTGTGTTAGGTGCTATGTTGACTGCACTAGAATATGCTGTATTCACATGTTCAGGAAGTATTACGGAAAACAACATGGCCATATCTGGGCAAATCGCAACAGAGGTTAGTCACTCATGATAGAATACTCACGAAAGGTGTTTTGCAGCTTCTCTTTCTCAGCTGTCAAAATGCTGTTTTTTTTCATCAAATCATTATTCTCTGATGTCAACCGTTGATTTTCTTTGTCCAATTGTTTTTTTTTTATTTCCAGTTGGTCCATATTCGTTTGCTTCTGGTCTCTTTCTTTGTCTAGGTTGGTGTTTCTTAATTGCAGTTGGTCAATATTTCTTTGTTGCTGGTCTCTCTCTTTGGTGAGTTTGGTGTTTCTTAATTGCAGTAGGTCCATATTCCTTTGTTGCTGGTCTCTCTCTGCAGTTAGGTGGGTGCCCATCCTTACAATGACAACCAGTAGTAGAGCACACAGCAGCCCCAGACTCACTACAGCCACTCTGTAGTATTTGATCTCTGTGGTATCACCTCCTACAGAGTTAACAAATACCTAATGAAATCATTTGGAAATCACTTCTCACAGGTCCTCAGCTAGCAGCTCTAGTACATTTTCTTCAACTGCTTACGCCTCCCGCTTCTCTTTCTAGCTCGGTTCAAGCCACTTCACACTATTCTATGAAGAATGTAGTGATGATTTTTTTCAGTAAAGCACTAGAAATGCAGTTGGCCCACAGTTCTTTGGGAAACAAATACTGTAACTTGTTAAAGTACTGTATTGCCAGAATGCTCTATGGAGTGCTCTGTAAGACTGTAACTGCAAAAGGCATGTGCTTATCAAAGATGGGTTTTTTAGATTTACCACACTACTGTGTAATTAGTGATTTCATCAATAGTTGTGTTTGCCAATGGACATACATTATGATTTGCAGTGTGAATGCAGTGTTTCATTTAGCAGAGATATGATTCATACTTTCAGCTTTTGGATTTCTGTCTAGAGTTTTGAAGAAAAAAAAAACAGGAACATTTAGAACAGTTTCAGAAAATATGTGAGTACTGTTATAAATAGAAATAATAGAATAGAAAGATAATCACTCAAAGACCAAAACCAAAACCACACCAAATCGGCAAAACTAGCAGCCAAATCGCAGAGTACAGTTAGTGGTTGAATAAGGCTAGCCATATGAATAGTATTTGTTAGGTGAAAATTCACACTCAAGTCTACCTCGGACTCCAGAGTTGTGTGCAAGTATGATTTTTTTCAATATGCATATCGGGCTCACTCATGTCTTGGCAGACAAGAGAGAGACATGGGCTCACTCTCATCCTGGAGAATGAGAGGGAGAGAGAGAGAGCCCGGGCTCACTCCCAGACAGCAGCAGACAAGTGAAGCAAAGTCAAACACATCACACAAGGTTCATATACAATGAAGTTGGCATTCTCTGACGCCAAAGTACTATGTTACTAGAGATAACCACGTGGTGGGTCTCCCACCTCCCTGCTATTCGCTTTGCAACATAATGCATCACCAAGGCAGAAAAGAAGGACTTCTAGTTCTTCTTATCAGCCCTTGCTTACACCCACACACACACAAAGAAAGTACACTTTTAAGCACATACACAGAGAAAGAGGCGTCAGCACGTGATAATCAAAGTAACACAGAAACACAGAAAAGCCATGTTTCAGTACACAAAGGCATTCATTAATACAAAGGCATTCATTAATACACACTCATCCTTGATTATAGTCAGTTTCACATTTCTCTATCACCAACCAAAACAGTCCTCCCATTTATCATCTTGGTAAAAAGTCAAAATATGAGAACGTAGCCTAAATCAAATATCTTAAGGTAACAATACACCGTTAATCAATACTTCATCAAACAGAATTTAACATCAAACAGCAAAAAAAATGCACAGTAAGCACATCATTTAAGGAGAAGCTAAATACGTTATTTGCAATTTCAGCTGGATAAAGAAGACAATACCTGTATAGCCTGTAAGGTCTATTTATTTGATTTGGATTTAGTTGCTTGCATGAATATTTGTGTAACTTGTTTTTGTGTTATTGTTTACATATCAATTGTGCTTTTTACAATGATAACTAATAATGGGATATTTATATTTATTTATCTTTTTTTGGGGCACCCAAATGACCAGCAGCAGCCCTCCAGTCTACAATTTATTATTGTATTTATTTATTTAGATTAGGTTTATTCGGAATGTGATTAAATAACGTTACATTAAATATGTTACATTGTGTTTATCAGACAATTTGGCATAAACCCATATTTTAATATATACATATGCTTAATAGGTGTGAAAATATCATCATATGAAGTTACTCACTCCTTTTATGAGATACATTTTTACTCTTACTCTAGTCATTTCACTACTTTAGTCACTATTATTATGAAGTAACAATACTTTTATTTGAGTACAGCTTTTGCTTACTCTACTCGCCTCTGCAACTTCCATGCATCATATATACAAAGGGTGAATGTACATTTTAACATCCTATATTCTGCAAAGTATTGTGTATGATCTGTCAATCACTACAATCACTTTTGAACACTTTCAGATACTGTTTGTAAGGTATTGGGGTTACCGTTACAACCCTCAGCACCCTAAATGGCCTTGCATTTATGTGTTGAAATGTTATGTGTTTTTCAGTAAACTTTTCTGTATATTGTACAATGTAGAACTTGCAATGCGAAAGTCTATGTGCAACACTTTGACCCAGAAGTGTTTTGGAAAACTAAAATAAAAAAGTTACAGTTCTGTAATTGTGTGTTTACATATTGCAGTCCACATTTGACCCTAAAAAATAGATTTTGAAAAGGTTTCATAGAGTTTTGAAAAAAATGACACCTAGTCTCAGAAAACGCATGTGAGCAGTTGTGAAAAACAGAGTACCATGACAGCGCAATGTTTCATTTTCAGGAAAAAAATACGTACCTGGGAGCTTTCCATCTTGTTTTTTCTGTCATTACCGTCTGTCTGAGCTCTGATTGTTTCCATATTAGTATAAATGCCTTTGTCAACAGTTTCATTTGTATTTGCATGAAGCTCTATCTGGTCTGTACTACTTGATGGTAACAAAGAATCACGTACACACTTATATACTTCAGTGCAACCACCTGTAACAGAGGAGTTCACGCAACACTATCTGTTATCAGTAGGCTACAGCTGGTTGGTAAAAATATGAGTAAGCTGGAACATCTTCACATTTTATGCAATTCAGATTTGGTGGTTTTGGTGTTGCTCTTTGAGTGGTTATCTTTCACCCATATTTATAACAGTAATTCTACTTTCATCATATCTGTTATCAGCAGGTTACAGCTGGTTGGTAAAAAAAGATGTATTTCCTGCTAAATGAAACACTGCATTCACACTGCAAATCAATAATTGTATGTCCATTGGCAAACACAAACTATTGATGAAATCACTAATTACACAGTAGTGTGGTAAATCTAAAACACCCTATCTTTGATAAGCACGTGACTTTTGCAGATACAGTGTTACAGAGCACTCCATACAGCATTCTGGCAATACAGTACTTTAACAAGTTACAGTATATTTTTTTCCCAGAAGAACTGTGGGCCAACTGCATTTCTAGTGCTTCTAGTGCTTTACTGAAAAAAGATCATTATATTGAAATATGAATAAATTGAAATATAATCAACAACAAATGCACAAGCATTAACGGTGCTGAGGGTTGTAACGGCAACAAAGAGTGTGAGTGTGATTTTAGAGTGTTGCCAACACAATACTTCAAATTAGAAGAGAACTTCCAAAAGATGTGAACTACGTTCTTCATAGAACAGTGCGAAGTGGCTTGAACCGAGCTAGAAAGAGAAACGGGAGGTAGCGGGGCACAACTGTGCAGAGAGGAAAGACGCCTCAGGCAGACGCCTCACAGGTCCTCAGCTAGTAGCTCGAGTGCATTATCTTCAACTGCATACACACGTTTTCTGAGATGCACAAATACCTGGAATCTCCTGCAGAATGAAGTACTACATTCAAGACACTATGATACCCTATCAAAATCTAATTTCTATGTCTAATTGCAAACAATACTATTCATACGGCTAGCCTTATTCAACCCATCAACTCTAGTGTGATATTCAACTCTAGTGTGATAAATCTGTGATAAAACACTCCCATCTTTCTAAGGTTTATGCCTTGTAGAGTTACAGTGTAACAGTAAAGTGCACTTCATAAAAGTTGTCAAAAACATGTGCTGCTATATATAACACACAAATAATGCAGTACTTTACAGGGACAGTCCATGATTCTGGCGAAAGGTTGTTGATGTTTGATGTTATAATGTTGGCTAATTATCCACCTACTTGGTTATTGGCGAATTTTAAATCAGACATCAGAAATTTGACGCTGAGCGAGTTGTTAGCATCCTTCATTCACTTTTGTCTGTCATGGTGCATCCAACTTTGTGGAGCTCCTGCAATGCAAAATAAAAAAATCATGTAATACGTTGATTGCTTGGACATCTTAATCAGGAGAGGATCTGTTAATTTCATTTTAAGCTGTAAAGAATTCATCTTAGGTGCTACATTCACTTTGCACTAGAATATTCTGCATACACATATTCAGAAAGTGAAAAGTCTTACTGAAACATGGCCACATATAGACTAATACACCGTTGCCTAACTAGCAGAGGCAGTTCCTCACACTCAAATATGAAAGAAGGCCTTCTCTTTTGCAGCAGTGAAAATGTTGTCTTTAACAATCCAACATTCTTCACTGCGGTCAACTTAAAGTAACACTATGCAACAATTTTACACTTTTAGAGGTATGGTTTTACAGGCAAGATAGTTTTGGTACCATCCTCAAATTCATTTTGATAGCATATGGTCATGTGAAGGATAGATAAACACTTGTGTCTTTCCCAATAGCCATTCAGGATAGCCCTATGTAGCTCTGTGTTCCGGGCTGGAACGCCCTGCAAAACTGGAAGAAAAGCTTTCACAGCATGACATTGCCAGCTATACTGCCAAAAGACACCAGTCAGTGTGTTGGCAAGATTATATCAGTGTCAACTGGGCTGTCAACATCCACGTTAAACTGCTCACAGCACCTGATTAATACAATATATCTATGTGATTCTGAGTGTGGAACAATGGCCAGTGTGGTCCCATACTGTCTTTTGCCACATGCCAACAGGAAAACAATCTGATAACGGGCTGTATTAGCTAGAATGACTCCACCAGTGAGATTGTTTGTGTGCTTGTGTGTGCTTGTAGGGATGTGTTGGATTCATGACTCTTGTGCTGCTCAATGTTGGTGTTAGGTAAAAATTCACTCAAGTTACCTCGGGACTCGGAGTTGCATATAAGTATATTTATTAAACAACAACAAGCTCGTTGGGCTCACCCATGTCCCGACAGGTCAGAGAGAGGCACGGGCCCTCTCAGAGAGAGAGGGAGCCCAGGCTCACTCCCAGACTGCAGCAGACGAGAGAGAAGCATATTAAAAACATCACACAAGGTTTATATAGATAGAAGTTAGCGTTCTCTGACGCCAAAACACTTTGTCAGCAGGGATAACCACGTGGTGGGTCTCTGACGTCCGAGGGCATCTTACTATGCTTCCTGCCTGCAAGGATGTCAGTTTTACACAAGGTTGAAAGAAGCTTACATAAGCACATGATTCATACAAGTTAATTATTAATACAAGTCACTTGATTAATATATCCTTAAGTCATTAACAGTGTTTCGAAATGATCTCTGTCACTTGGTCTTCTCGTGGTCTTCAGATTCCAGCATGTTCCGGTGTGCAGAGGTGAGGCACTTTAGCTAAAGTTCTACAGATTTGGTGTGGTTTTGGTTTTGCTCTTTGAGTGGCTATCTTTTACCCCTTTTTATATCAGTACTTCTACTTTCATCATATCTGTTATCAGCAGGCTGCAGCTGGTTGGTAAAAAAAAAACACCAGAAATCATATCTCCAGCTAAATGAAACACTGCATTCCCACAATAAATCATAAATGTATATCCATTGGCAAACATAACTATTGATTAAATCAAGTTACAGTATGTTTTTTCAAAGAACTGTGGGCCAAATGCTTTTTTTTTCGTAGAGAGGACGCCTCACAGGTCCTTAGCTAGCAGCTCTACTGTAGTACATTTTCTTCAACTGCTTACACATGTTTTCTGAAACTATAGGTCTCCTTAAAAACAAATCACAAAACTGCACACATACAATGCTTAAAAATATCTGGAATCTCCTGCAGAATGAAGTACTCCATTCAAGACAGTGTGCTCCCCTATCAAAATCTAATTTCTATGTCTAATGGCAAACAATACTTTTCATACGGCTAGCCTTATTCAACCACTAACTACACTCTAGTCACATGAGTGTGATAAATCTGTGATAAAACACTCCCATCTTTCTTAGGCTTATGTCTTGTAGAGTTACAGTGTAACAGTAAAGTGCACTTCATAAAAGTTGGCAAAAACATGTACTGCAATATATAACACACAAATAATACAGTACTTTACAGGGACAGTCCATGATTCTGGCAAAAGGTTGTTGATGTTTGATGTTTAGGCAAAATTCAAGTTAGGTGCTATGTTGACTTTGCACTTGAATATTCTGCATTCACATATTCAGGAAGTGAAAAGTCTTACTGAAACATGGCCACATATAGACTAATACACAGTTGCCTAACTAGCAGAGGCAGTTCCTCACACTCAAATATCAAAGAAGGCCTTCTTTTTTGCAGCAGTCAAAATGTTGTCTTTAACAATCCAACATCTCTCACTGCTGCAAACTTAATGTAGTTGTTGTGTAACAGCAACTAGAAAAGCAAGTTTATGTTATCAGCACAAGGATGTGAAAGTGAACCTGGGTTTTCCATTAACCAACAATTCTGTAAAACCGCTCACACCAGCTGATTAATACAATATATCGGTGTGATTCTGAGTGTGGAAGAATGGCCTGTGTGGTCCCATACTTTATTTTGCCACATGCCAACAGGAAAACAATCAAGGCTGACTGGCTTGATAACGGGCTATATTAGCTAGAATATCCCATCATGACTCCACCAGTGAGATTGTGTGTGTGCTTGTGTGTGCTTGCAGGGACGTGTTGGATTCATGACACATGCCACAAGACGTAACCTAAACACTCCAATCCTTATCACTGAGAAACACAGAGGCACACAGACAGAAATGGCACAATACGACAAAGTAGATAAAGTAACCTCAAACCTGGTATTAGTGAACATAGCATGACAGACGCCTCTTTTAAAAGGTTATGTAGACACTTGTTTCCTACTTAAAAAAAGGAAATATCACTGTCTGTAATCTATCACTACCGAAATCTTGTCTCTTTTTTTTACCTCTCTCCCCCACAACTGGTCTTTTTCAACATCCCTCTCAACTTCTACCTTTGCTGGAGCCTCCACCTGCTGCTGTGGCAAGCCTACTCCTGCTACTTCCTGCTGGAGGCTGTAAGATTCTTTTCTATATTTAGGCTATTACACTTAATTCTAAAGGGTGGTCTAGTTGGTTGTTTCAATCAAGGAAGCTGGAGCGGTTCGGATCAGAGCCAGAGATATTTATTGTCAGACAAGAAATATCACTAAGTACTTTTCTGAGTCTAAGTGTTCTGAGTTGAGCAGAGTTCTGAGAGTCGCCGCGTGTCGGGGTCGTCTTCAGGAGATGGTCCTTCCTTCCTCTGCGAGCTGCTCTGATCGCCGAGCCTCGGGCACAGGCTAATTTAACTGGGGGTATTATGTATTACGTAAACGGATTGAAATGCATAACAATCTCTAACACATACACACGTACACATACATGACCATGACAGTCCATCAATGTCCTTCAGTCTAAAAACCCAGGCGCCAGGATCAGTCCTACACAACATATACACATACCACAGCGGAGATGTCTCCGTGTGGATCGGCATATGGCCTCCCTCCATTAGGAGTAACCTGCTAACCTTACTGGAATTTGGGCCTCCGGGCCTACAGACAGAAAGAGGGCATACACAAGCTATAGGGACATGAGAAATATCACTGGAATCTAACAAGGCCTACGGCGTGCTGGCTTTCTTCCTGTCGCCCGTGCGCACCTGGGCGCTGCTGCTGAGCCTCCTGCTGGTCTCCCGTGCCTGGAAGGGCCCCGTCCCCCACCTCCACAGCCACAGCAAAGCCAGCCCGGCCTCCTGACCCTGTGTTCATGCTAATGATAGCAGGCCGGTTTGGACTTTTTGCATTCATTTGGGCTACATCCTAACTTCCACAGTGATGATGATTTCTTTTGGTAGGATCACTGTTATTTCAGATTTTTTTTTCTCTACCGCTCTGTATCCTCCCCGTCCCTCTGACACTCAAGTTCAAGTGCCTTTTTTGTCACATACACGAAAATGTAGTGAAATGTAAAAAAGGGTCTACGCTCCACACTGTGCACATTTTTTTTTTATTATTATTAAATAAGGGAAGAGGGTAAAGACTCCTCCTAAGTCTCTCAGTCCATGAATTGAGACTGCAGAGGCTTCTACCCGACGGCAACAGGGTGAAGAGGCTGGCATTGGGGTGTGAGCAGGGGCGGACTGGCCATCGGGGATACCGGGGGAATCCCCGGTGGGCCGACGAGGTTGGGATGGTCCAAAATACCAGCCCGTTTCCATCACCAACCAGCCCTCCCTCAAACATCTCCGATACCTCCAACTATTTTCAATATCACTCAGAACACGTATAATTTCCTCTATTCATTTTGATATGTGTAAATCACTGACTGAATTTTATACTCCTCCTCGCGATCTGTATTCACACTCATGGTGCTTATTTTTCGAAAATGTTCTGAAGTGTCTTCTGAAATGTGTTCTTACGGACTTCAGAAGTTCAACGTAAGAAACGTTCTCCACCTTATTAATGAACGCCTGAAAATTGGTTCTTACACAGCCGAAGTGTTCTCACCTGTGCGGATTGAGGATGAGGATTCTTAAATTAAACGCACCTGGATTTGCATACACGCCCCGCCAGGGCACGCAACCGTAGTGACGTGTGCAGTCAGCCCTTCTAACACGGAGCGGCCCGTGGGGCATCTGGTGGTTTTGAGGAATTGCATTTAAGAAAACTCTGGGCCATTTACGACTGTTATTTTGCGTGACAGTGATACAAGGTAAGTTGTGGCGTTGACTTGGCCAATGTTAACTTGCTCTTCACAGATGCAGTAACGTTCCCTACCAACTAGCCTAGATAATGTTAGGTAGATAAATGTCCAAAATTGAGACCGTTATGATCTGGTAAAATAAGCAAGCTGGCGCTGTTGTCATCATAGAGATTTTCTATGTTAACATGTTAGCCGTAGTCACTTGCTTACAATCGATGAGCAAGCTATCCATGGTGGTAGTTGTAAAGAGGGCAATCTTATAATTTCTAATAACTTGTGTAAAATAAGTTAACCAGCTAGCTTGTTATGCTAAAATCACTGTGTTACACACAACACTAACATTATAAACAATGTTAATATGTTATCTAGATTAGATAGTGAGGTAATTATAACACATGAGTATACTGATATTGTTTTTTATTATCATGTGACTACAGAGCTGCCAACTTTTCAAAAAACCTTGGAGTGAGATTCTGTCGGGGGTTACCAAAATTTTGCCGCGCACACAGCCACACACGTTGGTGGCTCAAATATCAGGGAATTGGAATTAATATGGCGTTGTACCCATGTTATGCCCTGCATTCTGGTGGTTTGTGGGGCCCAAACTCGTTGATAGGGGCGGCCTACTGGAGATGGACAACATTGGTTACATTCTGTGAAGCAAAGACATAGCTGAAGGTCCACCCCCAGGACATTTTGGTTTAAGTAGATGTTATTTCCTGCATTCTAGTGGATTTTTGGGTGGTACGCTAAAGATGTGCAATACCTGAACTTATTCTGATTCATGTTCATCTGATCATGACTTGTAGGGCCTTCTAGACTTGAGCTGAACATTCAACCAGAAAACTATTGTTGTGCCTCACACACACACAATATAGCCTAATTAATAGACCTGTGTTTAAGATTCGACCAAGGTAGGTTGATTGACATTTTGATTACAATGGTATTCAACTAATTCTTAACTGAAACCTAACCTAGATTGTTAATAATTGTATTCTTAAGAGCACTTCATGATTTATGTTCAGCAAAAAATTACACAAGATTAGTTAGGGAGAAATATTTTTCATTATTCAAAGCCTCCCACCACACGTTCCATCAAACAAAAAAGTGCAACAAATAAAGTGCTTAAACAGTAGCCTTTTTAAGCAATACAATGGATCAACACATGACAAAAATAACAAAAAATGAGGTATCAGATGCAGATCAGAAGCTGGTTAGTCATTTTCTAAGATCTGTGGGCAAGGTTGTACTGGCCTGTGGCCTTCTTGGAGGCCTTGATGACCTCTGAGGGGCGCTCCCATCTGAAACAGGGCTCCAGGTCGGCCATCTTTATGGCCAATATTGAGGACAGGGTGCCATCCAATGCCAGGCTATTTCTGGTCTTAGTTTTGTTCAGTCCCACAACTGAAAACACCCTCTCAGCATCTCATTCGAATGGGGCAACACCAGGACGAGCTTGGCAACGGCAGCAAGCCTCTCAAATTCTTTGGCTCCTGTCACCTATGGAAAATGAACCAAGAACAAAATGGAAAAACATACCATATTTTGTTTTGTTTAATACTGTAAGTATACTGTAACAAAGTTCAGATACAACATGCATAGTTCGCATCATGTATGACACAATCATGCAAGCCACACCTGCCAAAAAGAAAGACAAAAAAAATGTATCCGTGTTGCCATTCCAGCCCAGAAGTTTTCCATCTCAGTTTCGTCCTGAAGGGAGGTTGTTGGCATGGTCTGATAATTCAGAAACTCCTCACCCACGTGGTCATGCTCCTCTGGCCCATGGTATGGGAGGAGATGGGGAAACCTATTTATGAAAGTAGAGTTACAGGTTGTTAAGTTATAGGTATATTGTCATCAACCAGCAGCAGTTCATACACATCTTTGAGGAAAAGCCATATAAGAATAACTCATGTGCAGTTTAGGAGTGAACACACCTCATCATAAGCATTTTAGCTAAGGGAATCATAAGCATTTTGTCGAGGATTCCCAGCTCAATCAGCCTGGAATCTGATGACAAGGGTTGGACTAAGAGGCCACCTGAGGAAAACAGCCGTTCATAGGTTGGGAGAAGCGGCAGAGAGAGCCTCCTGTTGGCTCTGGCATAAGAGAGAGGACACTAGCTGGAAGCCTGGAGGAGGGGGGCAGTGACTTGGCCAAGCACTGCTGACCCGCCAACTGGAGAGTGTTGTGGTTAAGGGTTGAAACACTCTAAGAAGGTTGGGGACCACCTGATGACCCCTCCTCCAGGCCAAGGCTTCATCCATTAGAAATGGATTGAAAATTGCATCTTTGATGTATTACAAAACTGAAATAGACAATAATTAAAGAAAAAAAATAACCTTTCAACAAAGTACAGGACATCTTTAATGCCACTTTCAGCCCTCTGCCGCACATCTACAAATTCTGCATGTTTGATCAGTGGCTCTTCCAAGTGCATAGCCCACAGAACTTGTTAGGAAAATCAACACAGCTTCATGGAATGAATCCACCTGCCGTGGTGTGATGTCACCCTCATCAAGATATCTGTTAAGTTTAGCCCTGGTTGTGAACCCAATGTTCAACTTTGTCCCTGTACAGATACAGCATATCAGGTTAACATAAATGGTTTAACATACTGATGCAGCAATATCAGCTTGACACATAGGGCAAGAAATCCAACCAGAAGCTCACTGTTGGAAAGACTACCACAAACCTTAGGTTTCTACTCATGAAGTGGCAAAAGGCTAGGTACAGGGCTACTAGACTGTGTGTGTAATTATATATAACTGTACTGCTTCACTCTTAGATTGTATTTTAAGTATTTTAAGACTACTCTGAAACTGTTCCAACTTGCCACCACCATTGGCTTCAGTTGGTTTCACTCAAATCAAGAAAGGCTACTAATTGCTGGGTTGCAGTTGAAAGACACTCCCACAGCAATCAGGTCACTTTGGCAAGGCAGAAACTGGGAGGGCCTTCAGCCGGGTGCAATCAGTGAACATGCTACTTCCATAGGGCTGTTGCTGAAGCGTCAGCGGAAGTGTCAGCCCTCGTGCTCAGCCCTTTTCGGGTAAAGACGTGCAAGTCTACCTGTACAAGACCTTTTTGGGTAAAGACGTGCAAGTCTACCTGTACAAGACCTTTTTGGGTAAAGACGTGCAAGTCTACCTGTACAAGTCCACCGAAACAAGGCTCACAAACAAGGTAAACTTTTCATTTTGATTCTGCCATAGCCATGTGTCACAGTAGCATCTCTGTTGTCACTGGTTGTCAAAAAAGATCACAGCGCAGCAGACGACAGCGCAACCTGGGTAATCTCCGCTCACTTCAACATACCTCTTCGGCTGTAAC
Organism: Clupea harengus; assembly: GCF_900700415.2. Classification (NCBI taxonomy): domain Eukaryota; kingdom Metazoa; phylum Chordata; class Actinopteri; order Clupeiformes; family Clupeidae; genus Clupea; species Clupea harengus. The sequence goes on from NC_045165.1 coordinate 4,211,323, forward strand.
CTCTTTCTCTGTTGGCCTGTGGAACTGTCAGTCTGCAGTCAGGAAAGCTGATTTCATCTCAGGTTATGCCAACCACCTCTCCCTAGGGCTCTTAGCTCTCACGGAGACATGGATCACACCTGAAAACAATGCTACCCCGGCAGCACTCTCCACCAACTATGCCTTCTCCCATACTCCCCGGCCATCTGGTCGTGGAGGTGGGACGGGGCTGCTGATTTCAGACAACTGGAAATTCACTCCACTGCTGCCTTCAAACAGGTATGCCTCCTTTGAATATCATGCAATTATGGTAACTGCTCCTGTTAAAACTTATGTGATTGTTATCTACCGTCCACCAGGACAACAGGGTGATTTCGTCCATGAGCTGGACACCCTGCTGTCATCCATCCCTGAGCAGGAGTGTCCAACACTCATCCTTGGCGACATGAACATCCACCTAGACAATCCCAACTCAGCTGACTTTCGGACCCTGGTTCACTCGTTCAACCTACAACAGGTCCCCACTCCTCCAACTCACAAAGCAGGAAAAGAGCTTGACCTCATCCTTGCTCGGAACTGCACCACGGACAACCTAACGGTAACCCCTCTGCATCGCTCGGACCACTTCTTCATTCGCTTCGATGTTCGGCTCATTGAGCAACCCTCTGTCCCCCCTCCGATGGTCTCGTTCCGGCGCAACCTCCGCAACCTCTCTCCCACCCACTTTTCCTCTCTGGTTTCTTCTGCTCTTCCACCTTTATCCACTTTCTCCTCACTAGGTGTCGATGATGCCACAGAATCACTCTGCTCCACTCTGAGCTCATGCTTGGATACTTTGTGTCCACTTTCCACCAGACCTGCTCGTTCTACCCAGTCTCATTCGTGGCTGAGTGATACCCTCCGAACGCAGCGCTCCAATCTCAGAGCGGCTGAGAGAAAGTGGCACAAATCTGCAGCACTGGACGATCTTGCAAGCTACCAGACACTGCTGGCCTCCTTCTCATCCAGCATCACTGCTGCTAAGAAGACTTTTTTCAACGACAAGATCAACGGTGCAACTGACGCTCGGAAACTATTCTCCACCTTCAAAACTCTGCTCTACCCTCCTCCTCCTCCCCCAGCTACTAACCTCACTGCTGATAACTTTGCTTCCTTTTTCACAGAGAAAGTGGCAGCCATCGGGAAACAGTTCGACCAACTGTCTCCCCCCCTAAGGGCGCAACCGTCAATGGCTCATCATTTCCTTCTTTCACCCCTCTCAGCGAGAGTGAGGTCTCCAAAATCCTAACAGGTAGCCGTCCAACTACATGCCCGCTGGACCCCATCCCATCCAATATCCTTCAAGCCATATCGCCTGCCGTCTTACCGGCAATAACACAGGTGATTAATGCTTCATTTAATTCTGGAACATTCCCTTCTTCATTTAAAGTGGCTCGGGTAACACCGCTGCTCAAGAAGCCGTCTCTCGATCCCACTCAGGTGGGAAACTATCGACCGGTCTCACTTCTCACGCTCCTATCAAAAACCATTGAGAGGGCAGCTTCCAAACAGGTCACAGAGTTCCTAGCAAGGAACAATCTCCTCGATCCAAACCAGTCTGGATTCAAAAGTGGTCACTCCACCGAAACAGCCCTGTTGTCTGTGACAGAGGCCTTGAAAACAGCTAGAGCAGCAGCTCAATCCTCAGCTCTCGTCCTGCTTGATTTATCAGCTGCGTTTGATACAGTCAACCACCGCATCCTTCTGTCCATACTGTCAAGTATGGGCATTTCTGGCAAGGCGCACTCCTGGTTTGAATCGTACCTCACTGGGCGCTCGTTCAATGTGTCATGGCAAGGTCAGCTGTCTGTACCTCACCACCTTACCACAGGGGTGCCCCAAGGCTCGGTGATGGGACCACTTCTCTTTGCCATTTACACCACTTCGCTGGGCCCTATCATCCGCTCGCATGGTTTTTCCTATCATTGCTATGCCGATGATACTCAACTGTTTCTGTCTTTCCCTCCTGAGGACACCACTGTCTCGGCGCGGATCTCGGACTGTCTTGCTGATACATCCACATGGATGAAAAACCACCACCTTCAGCTGAACCTGGCCAAAACGGAACTGATGGTCTTTCCAGCCAAACAGGCCATCCACCACAACATCAGCATCAATATTGACTCCTTGTCTCTTGTTCCATCCAAAACAGCAAGAAACCTCTGGGTCATTATTGATGACCAACTGACTTTCACGGACCACATTGCCTCTGTCTCTAGGTCCTGCCGCTTTGCGCTATTCAACATCCGCAAAATCAGGCCGTACCTAACCCAGTATGCCACCCAGCTGCTGGTGCAAACCTTGGTGAATTCACGCCTTGATTACTGCAACGCCCTCCTAACGGGCCTGCCGGCTTGCGTGGTGAAACCACTACAAATGATCCAGAACGCGGCGGCGCGTCTGGTGTTCAACCAACCGAAGAGGGCACACGTCACCCCGCTACTTGAGCTCCACTGGCTGCCGGTAGCTGCTCGCATTAAGTTCAAGTCACTTATGCTTGCCTACAGAGTGCTCGATGGTTCTGCTCCCACCTACCTAAATGCTCTTGTAAGGGCAAATGTTACACCCAGGATGCTGCGCTCTTCTAGTGAGCGTCGTTTGGCACTGCCGTTTGTGCAAGTACGGCAGTCCAGACTATTCTCATTTGTAGTTCCACGTTGGTGGAATGAACTACCCAGCACTACCAGAGCAGGGGCGTCCCTCTCTACCTTTAAGAAGCTTTTGAAGACCCAACTCTTCAGAGAGCACTTCCCGTCCTAACTGGCACTTCGACTAGTGCGTAACTTGCAATTACAGCAGTTACACTTCTGCGCTCTTTCTTTCTTTTTATTTCATTTTGTTATATTTCTAATGTAAAGTAGTATTTATTAATTGTTACACCAGGTTCTATTGCTCGTAGCTTGAATATTCTCTCCCTTGTACGTCGCTTTGGACAAAAGCGTCTGCTAAATGACTAAATGTAAATGTAAATGTAAATATCACATTGTATCTATCACATATCACAGTGTATGATCATAACAATAGCCAAACACTAACCTGGCAAGTGGTTTGCCTTCTCTTTATAGGCAATTTCACAAGGCTCCTCATGGCCTTGTAGAGCTGCTGGAACAGGCACGTGCACAGACATTTTGGGGGGCAGGTGCTCAAACCAAAAAACGGGCACCCATCGCCAAAATTATTAATGAAATTAAAAATAATAATAAATAAATAAAAAACACAGTAGGATATTCTCAACTTAAATATTTATTTTTGTTAACAAACTAACTCAAATTATCTCCTGAACATAACTCAGTCCTACACTTTGTCTGTCCTTCCTCATCCATGATGGGCTCCTCTGAACCAGGTAGGGTTACTGATTCTCCCTTATTTCTTTTACTAGTTGATGGCCTGATCCAAGATAAAAGAGAGCTGCTACCCTGAGCTGCTTGCTGCAGTTCCCTGTCCTTCTGCTTTTGGAGTCTCTCTTTTCTTGGCATTATTATTTTGTAAATGAGATAATCAATGTTGTGCATAATGATCCAGAGTGACTTACATTATCTCTGTAAAGCTGACAACACAGTACACACACATTTTGTTTACTGTTTTCTGACTGAGTTGAAGCATAGACAGCATTACACTAATAATATACCACAATATACCTCACCAGACTGTCATGTAGCTCAACTTAAGACCTTCCTTTCATTTCAATAATTACGATTTTAAATTAAACGAAACTAGTGAACTTGTCTAATTTGTAGAACTGTAAAACTGCCCTTAAATTCTCTGCCTGCCTGCCTGCCTGCCTCTATCTCTCTCCCTCTCTCTCTTCATTAAACATGACAAACGTCAGTAAACAGCTGGACAAGGCTTTGAAATCACGGATTTCGTGAGTTTTGTGTATTTTTTTTTTTTTAGGAAACGTCGGACCAGTTGCGACGTAATGTTTTCAGCGGCGCTAATATTGTGGTTAATTTATCACCAAACAACGTCGGGGGATTGCACAAACACCGTCATTACCTGTTTGTCTGATGCTGCGGGTCAGAGAAGAAGAAGGCTGCAGCCGTTTGGCCTGGCACTCAGTACTGCATGAGCACCAAGTGGAGGAGGAGGAGGGAGGGGCGCGTGGGGCTTGTGAGCGGGGGGGGGGAATTGATGACAGAGAGAGTCATTTTTATTCTTAAATAATGATGAATGAAGACAAAATTTGGCTCCAGCAGAAGGGGCACTTTTCTCATCCAGGGCAAAAGGGCAGGTGCTTGAGCACCACTAGGGGTCTATCTGTGCACGTGCCTGTGCTGGAACCATACATTTGGAACATAGCTTGCGTACGAATTTCACCATCTATGACAGACATTCACAAAAGAGTGACTGTGCAAGAGGGAGACTAGTGAGAGAGGCCACCAAGACACCTATGACTACTCGGAAGGAGTTTCAAGCTTCAGCAGCTGAGATGGGAGAGACTCTGCATACAACAACTGTTCACCAATCCAAGCTTTATGGAAGAGAGCCACTGTTGAAAAAAACTCATATCGACTAGAGTTCGCCAAAAGGCATGTGGGAGACTCCATGGTCAAGTGGAAGAAGGTTCTGTGGTCTGATGAGAGCAAAGTGGAGCTTTTTTTCAACAGTGGCTCTCTTCCATAGAGCTTTGATAGGTGAAGAACCAATGCCCTCTGCTCAGTGTTTTAAATGTTTTTGTCATTACACAAATTCAGCCTAGACGAAAGTGCACAACACCACAGTTTACAAAGCATAGGCTTAACCACTAACTTTGGTATAAAATATGGCAAAGACCTCGTCTAAATGGCGTAACCCATTATCCGCCTCAATTTTGGGATGACCTCCTCTGCCTAAAGAGGCGGGGGGAGAAGGTTGCAGTAGCGTTACGCCAGCCTAAATAATGCGAAATAAGAAAACCGGTTTTTGGCAATGGCGGCCAAAAACTGTTGACAGTATGTCAAAATAAAAGGCTGACAAGACGCTCGTTACGAACGGTGTTGAAAATGAACGTAATTAAAAAAGCCAATCATAATTTGCTTGTCTGACTGTCTTATTTATGCTGACGTAGATTTTAATTTAAGACAATGAAATAGGTCTATATATTCAAATGTTATTTTAGTTGTCATCTGCTTTGCTAAAGTGATACAAACTTACCATGTAGGCCTACATAGCCAAGAAAAAGGAGTGAGTTCACTTGTTTACATTTCCAAATTAGATTTTTTTTTTTTCATAATAATAGGCCATGTCCACGTGGCGTAGGCAGCTTTTCAAGTGTGTGGCCTATTGACTCCTACAGGCATAATTGACATACACTGATACTGCAAACGTTGTTAGGCTGGGAAAACTACAAATTGTACCCCCTAAATATAGGGGTCAAATCTCTTTATTAGAGGGTGTAAAACACGACTCTGAAAAACAAAATGGGGAATTGTTGTTCGTGTGGCATCCACAGCCTGTCAAGCGTGTGGCCTATACCGCTACAGGCCTGATTGACATACACTCACCCTGCAAAAGTTGTTAGGCTGGCAAAACTACAAATTGTACCCCCTCAATATAGGGGTCAAATCTGTGAGGTTGACATACATTTGTCTACAAAGGGAACCATTTGTAAAGTTATTGTTGTCAAGGTGGTCCAGAACACACCATGACCACAGACCATTGTTAGATGGAGAACATTGTGTGTTTAGACTATTTTACCAACCTCTTCCTAAAAGAATCTGCTTGGTTATCAGACATAACATCACCCAGGAGTTTAATATTTGATGGTCACACCTGATGGTCCCTGAGCCTTGCAGTGAAGGCAAAAGAAAACAACGTAGTGCTCCTTTGTCTCCCCCCTCACCTGACACACGTGCTGCAACTTTTGGATTTCAGAATCATATTCTACATCCTCTAATGAAGAGATTTGACCCCTATATTGAGGGGTTACAATTTGAAGTTTTCTCAGCCTAAACACTTTTGCCGTATCAGTCTATAGTACTACTTATTTACTAACTATTATCCCATGCTATTGGGAATGAAAATCCGTGAGATGTAGTGAGCATTTATTTTTATTTCATTGTGCAGTGACAAAAGTGTCGTAAAACCACTATCCCTACATGGATTAAATGTTATTATACTGCAGTATTCTTGGACTTTTACCTTGAATTCTTACCGTCTCCCATCCAGAAATCGAGACCGGAAACGTAGTTTCATGCTGCTACGCTGTTTAAGGGAAAACAGCAGCAACGAAAACAAATTTTCCAACACCTTTATCTAACGTTACATGTCTAGCTATGTATATGCAACTGATTGACAGATTAAAATGTCGCGAATTGCAGCCTTAACGGATATCGATGGGTCCCCCTTTTTAAAAAAACGCTTCACGACAAGCTTGTGAACTTCTCAGCAACTTTACCCCAAGCCAGCCAGCCACATCATAAGGCTTGTCACTGCCCTTTTGAACTAGCTGTAGCTAGCTCGTTGGCTAGCAGACTTATTCCCTGCATCCATCTGGATCAAGACCGATATGTCTTGTTGCCTGACGGAGTTTTGCCGGGTCCAAGAGCTCAAGACAGTCCACGAGTTCTTGTTCCACCATAAGAAAACACCACCACCACCGGAGGAGAACAACAAAAATCAAACAGGTTTGTTGACGTGTTATGATGTAGACTTAAACTCTACCAGTGTATTTAGCTAACCAGCTAACTATCCAGCTAACGTCAGATGAGTGTTAAGGCACCGAACACAAATCACAAGCTAGGTAACGTTATTTTTAATTGTTTTGTCATGCATCATAGCTTGCATGAAACGTTTTTGTAAACATTGAAATACATTTAGGATAGAGACCTGGAATGATTTTGGTTGACAGCTTAGTTAGCAGACAGGTAATGTGAACCGCTAACAAGCCACAGAGGCATTTCCAAGCGCCTTTGGGGGATAAATGAAATATATCTCAGTTATTATGTCAAGCAAGATACACCGAGACCACAATCGCTTAACGAATAGCGACGTGTAATTTGACTGCTGTATCTGCAGGGCGGAAGGGGAGGGAGGGAGGCGTTTGCCCTATGTTGAATGAGTCATCATCAGAGGGCAGTGGAACCGATGATGACTAATGCAGAGAAGGCACACACAATTCTGTGAATGTTCCGAGTGCTTTAAAACAGATACTAGTGGCTATATTCTCATCCATACCTACACACATTGAGTGTTTCATTGCCATATGTGATTGGTGTGTCATCTGCATGTTACTGCATACTCACACTAAGCTTCAGAAGAAAATCCCTTTGTGGACTGACAGTAAACACAGCTGCAGTAGCTGCAGATGAAGTCGCCATACATTGATGTTTGCGTTACAGAAAGTGACAGGCAGTTAATCAAGAATCTAGAAAGATAGGTGTTAGTAAAATAAATGTCTCATGACATTGTTTGCAGTGTTGTTTGTTTATGTCCTTTGATGGTTTTGACATACACAGGTCTACCGTCATTAATCAGCCATCTTTGTCAGTGTGAGTCCACATCTCTCTCTGTCTGTCCGTCCTGTACCCTCCGTCCCGTCCTGTCCTCGCCCCATCTCATCTCAAACTTGTGTCCTCTCTGTTCTCTTCCAGAGAATGACCTGACGTGGGACGAATCTGACTGGGGCGCATGGGAGAACCCAGAAACAAATGAGGATGGCCCTCCGGTCAGTCTTTCCTTTATCTGCCGTGTCTAAATAAAAACAGACCAGATTTCTGTAATGCGATGAAACTACCGCTTTTGGCATACTCTCTAACATGGAACGATGCATTATGGAAATCAGAAGTGTCTTTGCAGGAATACAGCAATACATCATTGGTCAATACATTATTTGTCAATACATTATTTGTCAATACATTATTTGTTGTTAGCTGTCAAATTAACTTATGTATTTTCTCTTGAATTTTCACAATATCATGCCAGTAATCCGTGTTCTGAGCACAGTCTTAATAACCTGATACAATAGTGGAGAGAGGTCTAGCAGGTGTGGGATCAGTAGAACCTGATACAATAGTGAAGAGAGACCTATCAGGTGTGGGAGCAGTAGAACCTGATACAATAGTGAAGAGAGGTCTAGCAGGTGTGGGATCAGTAGAACCTGATACAATAGTGAAGATAGACCTATCAGGTGTGGGAGCAGTAGAACCTGATACAATAGTGAAGAGAGACCTATCAGGTGTGGGAGCAGTAGAACCTGATACAATAGTGAAGAGAGGTCTATCAGGTGTGGGAGCAGTAGAACCTGATACAATAGTGAAGAGAGACCTATCCGGTGTGGGAGCAGTAGAACCTGATACAATAGTGAAGAGAGACCTATCCGGTGTGGGAGCAGTAGAACCTGATACAATAGTGAAGAGAGACCTATCAGGTGTGGGAGCAGTAGAACCTGATACAATAGTGAAGAGAGGTCTATCAGGTGTGGGAGCAGTAGAACCTGATACAATAGTGAAGAGAGGTCTATCAGGTGTGGGAGCAGTAGAACCTGATACAATAGTGAAGAGAGGTCTATCAGGTGTGGGAGCAGTATAACCTGATACAATAGTGAAGAGAGACCTATCAGGTGTGGGAGCAGTAGATAAGATCCTTGCTTCACTCTTTTGCCCCCAGGCGGAAGATGACGCTCAACCCATCAGTGTCCCCTGGCTGCAGGACTGTGTTCTGTCTCTGTCCCCCTGCTCAGACCTGCTGGTCGTTGCCAGAGAAACTAAAGCCGTCTTCCTCTCTGGTGGGTATGCTATGGCTGCATGTGTGTTATTCTGGCTCTTTAGTGTGTGTGTTTGTTCCTATGGATATATATAAGATGCTGAATGTATCGTTGCTTAGTTGTGCATGTGTTTGTGTTGTGCTTGTGAGCGTTTGTTTGTGTGCACACACGTGTTGATCGTGCAGTTATGTGCGTCACCCAAGAGTGTAGAGCGAGTGTGCGATAGTCTTAATCCACGTGTGATGCGCTCTTGTCTCTCTTTGTAGCGAGGTGGCGCACGGATGAGGGGGGGAAAGAGGAGATGAACCTGGCCGTGTCCTGGAGTGGAACCCTCACCACAGAGGAAGGGTAAGAAAAGAGGGGAGGATGGCGGAATGAGAGAGAGAGATCACAGTTAGGCTTATCAGAACAGCGTGAGCTGTGTGAAAGAGGGGAGGATGGCGGAATGAGAGAGAGATCACAGTTAGTCTTATCAGAACAGCGTGAGCTGTGTGAAAGAGGGGAGGATGGCGGAATGAGAGAGAGATCACAGTTAGTCTTATCAGAACAACGTGGGCTGGGTGTGTGGAAAGGGCATTTAGAGGAACTGGGATGGCTCTTAGTGGACATGTTTACTGACAATGGTCTCTTGGTCTGCAGGGAATGCATTAGCAGTGTGATCTGCATACCTCTGGCCAGCCAGAAGAGGTAAGTCTGCACAAATACTGTATGTCACGGTGTCTTTCCATTGCCAGTCCTGTACATATGGCACAGGGATTATATCAATGAAACGTTATATGTCTTGTGTATGCATACTTGGGCATATACACCTATGTTAAATTATCTTTGTTTGCACATTAGGAGCTCCACTGGCCGGCCTGACTGGACCTGCATCGTAGTTGGCTTTACCTCTGGATACGTCCGCTTCTACACAGAGGTAGTTCAGACATTCTTACATTTACACACACACACACACACACACACACACACACACACACACACACACACACACACACTCACTCCTTCTCTTCTGTCCCTCTTAGACTGGAGTTCTCCTCCTGGCCCAGTTGCTCCATGAGGACCCGGTTCTGCGGCTCAAGTGCCGGACTTACGAGATCCCTCGCCACCCCGGCGTCACCGACCAGGTCTGACACACACATGTGACTCATGATCAAACCTCAGGCACCCACTCCTTTTGAACTCCCCACCCCTGGTCCCTGGTTGAAAACCTGTCAAGCTTCTGCATTGGAGCTGACCGTTGCACCATTCAATGACTTCACCAGTCATGAGTTGCCTTAGCAACGTTCTCCTAAGGGTTCATCTGCTGAAGCGTAGCTGCGTCGGTTATCGGCCAGTTTGTTAAATAATCGATATGCTAAGTTTACTAATAGATTAACATGACAACACGAAAGTAGCCGATAACACACGCATGCCCCGTTAGAATATGTCACATGTTTGGGCCCAACCAGTCATGCCTTCCACTGACGGTGATACACACACACACACACACACACACACACACACACACACACACACACACACACACACACACACACACACACACAGACAACCTGACTGGTCTATAACTGCTTATTTTCCCAGCATGAGGAGCTTAGCATCCTGTACCCAGCAGCACTGGTCACCATCGATGGCTTCAGCCTCTTCCAGTCCCTGCGTGCATGCAGAAACCAGGTGGCCAGAGGTGAGTGTGTGTGGTGTGTGTGTGTGTGTGTGTGTGGAGAGAGTGTGAGTGTGAGTGAGTGAGTGGTCGAATGTACATCTGTGTGTGTGTGTGTGTGTGTGTGTGTGAGAGTGAGTGGTCGAATGTACATCTGTGTGTGTGTGTGTGTGTGTGTGAGTGTGAGTGAGTGAGTGGTCACATGTACATTTGTGTGTGTGTTTTGTATGCGTTATCGTGGTTGCATTACATCCATTCTCTTTTTAACACTACACCAATATTTTAAACCCTGATAAATGCTCTTTAGAATACATGGTACATGAGACCATATGTTTCTTTTTGTAAGTAGTTTGGAGGTTATTGTCAGTTACACAATTCAAGTTGTCCAGGTTGGTTAGGTGATACTGTGATTCGATTGGTTAGGTGATACTGTGATTCGATTGGTTAGGTGCATACTGTGATTCCGAATTGGTTTAGTTGATAATGTATTCGATGTTTCAGGTGATACTGTGATTCGAATTGGTTAGGTGATCACTGGTGATTCGATTGGTTAGGTGATCACTGTGATTTCGATTGGTTTAGGTGAAACGTGATCGGGCCTAGTTAAGTGATACTGTGATTCGATTGGTTAGGTGATACTGTGATTCGATTGGTTAGGTGAAACTGTGATCAGGCTAGTTAAGTGATACTGTGATTCGATTGGTTAGGTGATACTGTGATTCGATTGGTTAGGTGAAACTGTGATCAGGCTAGTTAAGTGATACTGTGATTCGATTGGTTAGGTGATACTGTGATTCGATTGGTTAGGTGAAACTGTGATCAGGCTAGTTAAGTGATACTGTGATTCGATTGGTTAGGTGATACTGTGATTTGATTGGTTAGGTGAAACTGTGATCAGGCTAGTTAAGTGATACTGTGATTCGATTGGTTAGGTGATACTATGATTCGATTGGTTAGGTGAAACTGTGATCAGGCTAGTTAAGTGATCCTGTGATTCGATTGGTTAGGTGATACTGTGATTCGATTGGTTAGGTGAAACTGTAATCAGGCTAGTTAAGTGATCCTGTGATTCGATTGGTTAGGTGATCCTGTGATTAGATTGGTTAAGTGATACTATGATCAGGCTAGTTAAGTGATAATGTGATTCGATTGGTTAGGTGATCCTGTGATTAGATTGGTTAGGTGATCCTGTGATTAGATTGGTTAAGTGATAA
>NC_045165.1:4232894-4237894 GCF_900700415.2 Clupea harengus
ACATACTCCGGATTCAGCGGTGTAGGTCTGAACAACAAGCATTTCTAATTCTAGCCATATATACTGTTCTAAGACACCTCCTAGGCTTCTAATATAAATGAGCTAGGCTTGTAATGCAAACAGGTCTGGCAATCTTTTGTTGTTCTGTATGATAATCTGGTTTCTCTGACTGAGATGGTTCTCAATGGCTTCCCCCCATTCCCATACTATGATTAATTGCAGTCACTCACACCTCAGTTTGCTTCCTGACCCCAGGTGTCTGTGCAAATCCAGTGTTGGGACCTTTCCTTTGTGACCATGATAAGATAACCATTTGGGATATTCTGCTGGCCAACTTTTGGTGGTCACAGCAGCTGCTTGATCATGAATCTTACAGTCCACCCTTTGATGCTATGAAGCCATACATAGCATCACATAAACTTTCTTTCTCAGAGTCACACCTTCATAGAGGTGCCAGTGGCGGTGATGTCCTGCTTTAGGTTGCTCCCTCTGTGGCCATTAGGGAGTCTTACCCGTCATTGGATTCATCACCCTCGCGTACACTGGTCATCTCCCAGTCTCAATAGGTAACTTATCAGGGGGTCATTCTGTAATTTGAAACTATGATATAAAAATCTTTTATCAGGTTTGGAGAAGCATTTGAGAACCACCACAGCCAAGGAGACAGTCTGAGATAATTGAGCAAAACATAAGGGCATCTGACATCCAAAACACAAGTAAATATAAATGTAAATGGGCCAAATTGTTATCAAACATCATAGCATGCATCTTCTTTTCATCTCTCCGTGTGTGTGTGTGTGTTGTGTGTGTTTGTGTTCGTGTTCGTGTTTTGTGTGTTCGTTCGGGTAAGGATATGCACACCAGTTGTGGATATGCATATTGGTCTCTGGTGAAATCGCTTTCTAAAATTTCAGAGAAGACGCTCCCTGATTCTCTCTTTGTCTTTCTTGTCCATGCACTCTATTGAGTGTGTCTTTCTGCCTTTCACCTTTCAGCAGATGAAGCTCTGAAAAGTTTCAAGATCTTTTGTTGTTCATTGGGTTGTTTTCGTTATGGTCTTCATCGTTTGTGGTCTATTTAGTTCTATAAGTCAATCTCTTAAGGTGAATCTGGGCTTGTGGATCTCAGATCCATGTATGGTCTCAGGTTCTTTGGATTCCTAGTCTGTAGAATTCTGTTGTGTGGTCGCCGTCTGGATTTTCTTGTTGGTCCCTGTTCTGCTTTGTGGTGGCCCTTGTCCACATCTCCCTCTGGTCTCCCAAGTGGACTCTGGTCCCACAGGTTCCATTGCCACAAGTGGTACCCCTTTCCATTGGGTTGGTTATCTGGTGTCTGAAATTGTATATACAAAAAATAATATTGCCCCCCCTTTCCCCACAAGAATTTCCACATATCCAACATGCATCGACAACACAAACATAAACAAGACACAACCTTAAAACAGGTTTCCAAATATACACTCCCCCCTTTTTTATAGAGCACACATGTTCAATGTGTGCTACTATCAACATCATTTGGAATTCCAATGTATTGGCTGCTTGTGTCTGAGCTACAGTCATTCTCTCCAAGCAGTGATTTGTCCGGCCAGGTGTTAATAGTTTCCTCTTTGGGTCTTTTGTCTTGAGGCAATGTCAATTGAGTCTGTAGACTATGTATTTTCTGAAGCAGCACTTGATAGCTTTTTCTTTTTGTCTTTGGAGAGTTACACCTTCTGGCTTTGTGTCCCCTCTTTCCACAAGAAAAACAAACAGAGTTCTGCTTTTCTGATCTGTTGTCTTTGCAGTTCCTCGCTATGTGTCCCTCTTTACCACATGAATGACAGACAATGCCTTGATGTCTTCCCCCTCTGTCTTGGCAATGTCTTGCGATGTGACCCTCTTCTCCACATGCATAGCAAACAAAGTATTCATACCTTCCCCCACTACCTGGGCAGTGTCTCGCAATGTGCCCATCTTCTCCACATGTATAGCATATGATAACACCCACTGGATTGCTTCTCCTGAAGCTGTTACCTCTGTGTTGCCAATTAGAAGAACTGGAGGATTCTGGCCCTCTTTGTCTCCTGTTCTGTTGGGAAAGCTTACTACTATAGCTGCAATAGGGTGTGATTTCTTAGAAGTGGCTTGATTATTGTAAAATTGTGTCATTTTAGCAATAATTTCGTCAAAGCCTGAGAGATGAGTCACAAACATTTCTATGGCAGAGCGGGTCTGGGGATCACTTTTGTTGATCAAAGCAAATTTATAGTTAATATCCTCTGTCATGATGTCAGGGTACCCACTGTATGTCGTGAAAGCTTCCAGTAACCTATCTGCAAAAGCTGCTGGATGTTCCCCTTGTCTCATTGACACTTCTGCTAATTTTTCTTGATTGACAGATGCAATCCCCAAGACCTCCAGTAGTGCTTTTTTTCGGTCCTGATTATTTCCCATCCTATTCTTTACTTTGTCTGTCAAGGCTCTAGATAATGTAGACGGAAGGCACAGGCTCAACACAACACAAGCATCAAAATCTGTCAATCTGTAAATGTTCACGCAGGTCTCCAGACTGGAGAGAAATTCTACAGGATCCTGTCTCCCAGGTTCAAATTTTCCCACACTCTTTACCACTACTTCTAACTCTGAGGGGGTAAGGCATTTGATAGTGTGTGACATAACCTCCTCTCCACTTGCTCCATTTCGCACAATGGTGGAGTGAATTGGTGCTATTGGGTACTTAACATTGACACCTGAATATTGGCACTGACTATCCCATGAATCTGAATGTTTCTTCCAACATTCCTCATTGCCGGCGTTGCTGCTGCTAATATCAGATGTGCAATTGGAGAACTGGCTAACCCTATGTATCACCTTATCTAACTCACCTGACAACACTTCCACTGTTGATTTCAACAAGTTGTTATTAGCCTTGAGAATTCCCATTTCTTTCTGCAACTGCACATTTTCCATTTTCAAAAGCGTTTCAGTAATCTGAAGATTTTCTATGTGTGCTGCCCCGTCATTAAGTCGTGATAAGAGTGAATTATTCTCTTCTTTCAGTAGGCCTCTCTCTGCTTCTACCTCATCTAATCTTTTCTTGGTCACTTTGTATGTGGCAAGAAGTCCTTGAAGGGCATTTGCAACTTTCCCTTTTTTGTGTTTTGGTATCTTGGAATAATTTTCGAACCGGGACCCTGCCCACTCGTAGGGCTTATCCTCTGTGTTCTCTATTCCGTCAAACATTCCATGCGAACCATGTTTGGAGATGTATTGAACAATAATATCTTCCATTCTTAAGTTAAAAAAAAATAAATAAATAAAAAACAAGCTCCTTTTATATCAGTCAGTCTTGATATTATGCTACGTATGTCACTTACTGGCTAGGCTATGCAGTATCTGTCCTAAACAATGAAATAGCCTCTTTCAACAGTCAACCGCGTCCACAATTTAAATTCAAATTATTCATCTTTCCCGTTACGTCGGATCCTATCACAAGCTTATGGATTTGTGTCGTTAAATCTGAATGTATGTCTATAATGCTTCATGTTCAACTACTGGCTATTATCCAGTCAATTTATGCCACAATTCGTCGGGCTGGCTACACTTCTTTGTCACACTCACCAATACACCGGTTAATTATGCCACTGTCCGTCGGGCACAACTTAGTGTTCTTCCAGGAAATTTGGAAATTTCCTTGGGCCACAGTACTTTGGGCCTTAATCACACTACTTCGGTTTTCATCTACTTGTTTCAGTTACTTTAGAAACTTTTCACAGTCTGGGCCTCTTTGTTTCAGTTACTTTAGAAACATATTCTGATACAATTCTACTACCACACTACTTCGGGCTGATTCAGTTACTTTAGAATCTTTAGAAAAATTGCACAGAGCTAACCCACAACACCTCCTGCTTATTAATGGAACAAAGACATGAAACAGATTATCTCTATCCTTAAACCTCCTTTCTAGGTTGTTTTAAACGTGCACATTTCCTGAAACAAAAGAATAGTAGAATACTTACCAATTCCCCTCTTCTTTTTTTTTGTGTGGAAATTGCAAGATGGGTGGCTCGCCAATTGTAAGAAATGAAGGAAGTTTCTTTGTTTCTGATGCAGCAATCTTTATTCCAGTAAAGTGCAGTAACGAAGCACGTAGAACATACTCCGGATTCAGCGGTGTAGGTCTGAACAACAAGCATTTCTAATTCTAGCCATATATACTGTTCTAAGACACCTCCTAGGCTTCTAATATAAATGAGCTAGGCTTGTAATGCAAACAGGTCTGGCAATCTTTTGTTGTTCTGTATGATAATCTGGTTTCTCTGACTGAGATGGTTCTCAATGGCTTCCCCCCATTCCCATACTATGATTAATTGCAGTCACTCACACCTCAGTTTGCTTCCTGACCCCAGGTGTCTGTGCAAATCCAGTGTTGGGACCTTTCCTTTGTGACCATGATAAGATAACCATTTGGGATATTCTGCTGGCCAACTTTTGGTGGTCACAGCAGCTGCTTGATCATGAATCTTACAACAGATTCTTATGGAGGTGGGTAAACTATGCTATATAAAGCACATATACCAGTGCACAGATTCTTATGGAGGTGGGTAAACTATGCTATATAAAGCACATATACCAGTGCACAGATTCTTATGGAGGTGGGTAAACTATGCTATATAAAGCACATATACCAGTGCACAGATTCTTATGGAGGTGGGTAAACTATGCTATATAAAGCACATATACCAGTGCACACATGGTACACACATCTGTTAAATGCATGTTAAATCTCTCATCTGATTACATTGTCATACACAGCAATAGCAGGTTCCACACCTAGCCGTGATATATGCGAACATAAACAAGTCTTGGTTACTGAAGGTCTCCCAATGCTTCCGTCATAACACCTTAACATAACAACATAGTTTTTTAGATCGCTCCATTTATTGAACATTCGGTTGATTTTTGACCAGACTGTTTTCTTCTTCTTCTTCTTCTTCTTCTTCTTCTTCTTCTTCTTCTTCT
>NC_045165.1:4242894-4250394 GCF_900700415.2 Clupea harengus
CAGTTAGTGTATTTGGAAAGTATGCAGCATACAAATCAATTGGCAAGAGCATCAGCCTTGGGGGGTGTTTTATGTGTTCAGCCAGAACTGCTCAAATCCACTCAGAGTAACACCCACACACTCACACACACACTTCTCCCAATCTTTATACTTAAAAACATTACATGGTTAATGGAGCCCGGTCATATACATATATATATACTCTGTGTGAGCACGCACATTCAGCACACACTTACATATTAACAGCCTTGTTTTTACAGTCCAGTCACCCTTGAAACTGAAACACAGAGTCAGGCTGTAGTCAAAGCCTGCCAAACCCATTCATCAGAATAAATACAAGTGCAACCCACAGTCTGCCCTTCATGTTCTCTGTCCTGGGGGCATCTGTGACCCCCGTCAGCGCTAACTGGGTCACTCGGTCCAGAACACGCCCCGCAAAAATTGGATTCTGGGAATGTCTCGAGTTCCTCCCGTCAAGTCTTGCAGACGCTAGCTTTGGTTCTGCCAGGGGTGGAGCAGCGAAGAGGACGACGACGAAGGGGAACGTGTAGACGTGATTGGATTGTGACATCATCACTGTGCGCCCTGAATGACAGATTGGCACCGTGGGCAAAGGCAGTCGGGCGAATCGGACGTGTGCCGCCAACAGCGAGGGCATTTGGAGAGGGACGTTGGCAGCGCCGCCACGGCGAATGTGCTTTCCTCTCGAATGACGCCACCTACAGGGGCAAAACAGCACACGTTAGGGACACAAATTCAATCCCCCTAGACGACCAGAAAATGGCTACAACCGACCGCAGAGTTTGAGGCTGAATTACTCATGTTCTCTGAATATAGCATTGATTGTGCCATGATGGTTCTAATTTGCAATGTAACTTTTAGGCACTTGTCAGTTTTACTTGTCAAATAACACACAAAGTGCAGCAAATCAAGAAAACGAAATAAAAATCAATATTTGTCTTCAAAACAGCATCAGTTCATCTGTAGGTACACTTGTACACGGTTCTTCAGTAGATTTAGACTGTATTGATTACTTCTGTCTTCATGTGTTATTTGACTGACTCACACTCTCACACTCTCTCACACACACTCTCTCACACACACACACACACACACACACACACACACAGTTTAGTATATGACCATGATCAATATTTCCAGACATGCTGGCATGAGGGGGGCTGTGTAAGGGTGGCATCCGGACGCACCCTCCAGGTTGATGAGGAAGGATCCGCGGCTGATGATGGCGTCGTCTGCCAGGTCTCGTGGGAGTCTGTCGGTCAGGGTCACACGTGACGACATCATCAGCTCCGTCAGCTGGGAGCAGGTGGCGGTCGGCTCTTCCTGAAGAGTCTGGGGAAAGGGCAGCAAGAGGGGGTTTTCAATCCATTCTAAATTAATTCAATTAAATACTTAAAAGTTCAACTTTTTTTTTCAACTTCTGTTGGTTGAGACTTGACTGACAAAAGCCTTGCTATTTGAAACACTGGAGCAGTAGCCATTAATATTACAGTTGGCAATTCAGTGTGTGACCACCTTGCCTTATTCCCACCACTCTGCCACTTTAACTGCCCCAGTCCTGAGACGCGGCTTTCAGAAAGAAAAACAAACGAAGGGGAAAATAAACGTATGCCTGTCTGTCCAGTCACATTCCTGCACATCAGCCTTACCTCCATGAGCTCGAAGAACAGGCCGGGCTCGATGGCGATGACGAGCTCGTACGTTGCAGCGTTGCATCCTGGGATTGAGGAGAGGAAGGCATCTCGGATGGCGGTCGCTCCCTCCACTGCCTCCTCCAATCCGGGCTGCCGCCACACTGAGCTGCTCTTGATCCAGCCACTCTGGAACAGAGTCTCACCTGCTGCGGGGGGGCGAGGAAGCGAGGGAGGGTGGGAGCCAGGGAGGAAGCGGAAGGAAGCCAGGGAGGAAGCGGAAGGAAGCCAGGGAGGGAGCGAGGGAGGGAGGGAGGGAGAGAGGAAGAGAGGAAGAGAGGGAGAGAGAGAGGGAGGGAGGGAGAGAGAGGTTAGCATGGCAGACACGCCAGACCATTCAGAACAGGATATTCAACTGAGACAGTGTGGTTAGGTCATGTGTGTGTGTGTGTGTGTGAGTTACCATCATGTCCAGGTGCGTGCAGGTACACCTCCTCGGCCAGGTGAGGCAGTATGGGGCCGATGGTGCGAGTCATCCCATCCAAGACCTCCTCGAGCACCGTCTGACACGAGCGCCTGCTAAGGGAGTCCTCTGCCTCACAGTACAACCTGAAGGGGAGGGGAGACGAGATGAACTCAGGTGGAGAAACAGGGAGAGAGAGAGAGAGAGAGTGTGTGTGTGTGTGTGTAAGAGGGAGAGGGAGAGGGAGTTTATGGTTACCGGTCCTTGATGACACTGAAGTAGAAACTGGACAGATCTCTGGCAACAAAGTTCTGTAGAAGACGCACCACCCGACCTGCATCATACTGAGCGTAGGCATCCGTCACCTCAAATAAACACACACTTAATCATTATCAATGTGGGTCAGAGTTTCAGGTTAATCTTATGCCAAACCATTCTGTACAGACTGTGGACTACAATAATGCTAAATATTAATAATAAAACACACACACACACACACCTTCATGCTAAAGTCCCTCAGCAGGTGCAGTAGGTACTGGTCCACATAGTACATTTCTTTAGAGTCCACAGCCTGAGTCCGCGGGTCAAAGCCCTTTAGGTTCCCCAGCAAGAACTTGAATGTGTTCCTCAACTGCAGACAGACACAGAGGAGGGACAGATGAAATGAATTATGAATTACAGGATATTAGTCTCTACATGCCAGTGGAGAGACCACCGACCAACAGCTAGCTAGGCAAGCACAGGTACACAGGTAAGCAGCACACCTTGTTGATGTTGTCGCGGGCCGAGTTTAAAGCGTTGGGGCCGATTTGCACCTCAGAGAAGACGTTCGACTCGGCCACCCACCAGCGCAGGGCATCGGCCCCATAGGGGGGCGAGGCGGAGGGGTCCTGGGGAGAGATGGGGTGGTGTGAGCGGGGGGGGGGGGCAGCCATCACACTTAAGAAGAGAACATGTACCTGATGTTTGCTATTATTGTCTGCCGTTAATGGAGTGTTTTATGCAGTCACGCGCTTGTCTTTTAGAAGGTGTCCTGACCTTGCCTCCGTTGATGACTACCTCGGGGTCCACCACGTTCCCCAGAGATTTGGACATCTTCTCTCCCTTCTCCGACATGGCAAAGCCATGCACCACCAGTGTCCTGCCACGGAGCAGTAAATAGGGGTGTGTGGAGGGGTGTGTGGAACAGTGTGTGGAGGGGTGTGTGGATGAGTGTGTGGAGGAGGGGTGTGTGGAACAGTGTGTGGAGGGGTGTGTGGATGAGTGTGTGGAGGAGGGGTGTGTGGAACAGTGTGTGGAACAGTGTGTGGAAGGGTGTGTGGAACAGTGTGTGGAAGAGTGAGTGGAACAGTGTGTGGAGGGGTGTGTGGAGTGGTGTGTGTGGAAGAGTGTGTGGTGGAGGGGTGTGTGTGCAAGAGTAAGTGGAGGAGTGTGTGTGGAGGGGTGTGTGGAAGAGTGTGTGCAAGAGTGTGTGCAAGAGTGTGTGGAGGGGTGTGTGTGGAGGGGTGTGTGGAAGAGTGTGTGGAAGAGTGTGTGCAAGAGTGTGTGGAGGGGTGTGTGTGGAGGGGTATGTGGAAGAGTGTGTGGAAGAGTGTGTGCAAGAGTGTGTGGAGGAGTGTGTGGAAGAGTGTGTGGAGGAGTGTGTGTGGAGGGGTGTGTGTGGAGGGGTATGTGGAAGAGTGTTGGAGGGGTGTGTGGAGGAGTGTGTGTGGAGGAGTGTGTGTGGAGGAGTGTGTGTGGAGGAGTGTGTGGAGGGGTGTGTGGAAGAGTGTGTGGAGGGGTGTGTGGAAGAGTGTATGGAAGAGAGTGTGGAACAGTGTGTGCAAGAGTGTGTGGAGGGGTGTGTGGAGGGGGGTGTGTGGAGGGGTGTGTGTGGAGGGGTGTGTGCAAGAGTGTGTGTAGAAGAGTGTGGAGGGGTGTGTGGAAGAGTGTGTGGAAGGGTTGTGGAAGAGTGTGGAGGGGTGTGTAGAAGAGTGTGTGCAAGAGTGTGTGGAGGAGTGTGTGTGGAGGAGTGTGTGTGGAAGGGTGAGTGGAACAGTGTGTGGAGGGGTGTGTGGAGGGGTGTGTGGAAGAGTGTGTGGAGGGGTGTGTGTGGAGGGGTGTGTGGAAGAGTGTGTGGAGTGGTGTGTGTGGAGTGGTGTGTGTGGAGGGGTGTGTGTGGAGGGGTGTAAAAGTGTATAATTAGTATAACCCTCAGACTGACTGATGCTAGATCAGTCTGCTTGAAAATGACATTTCCAGACAAACACTTCCTTATTAAAACCATCAGCAATCACGCTGAAACTATGCTTCCTGCAACAGGTCCCCAAAGATGGCTGAACATAACTGTTCATAACTTCTGTTATGCACACGCAAGGGCAAAAAGGTGGGAATGCTAAAGGTCAATACCTCCTAAACCACACACACACACACACGTACTTGTAGGGGGCCTTCTTGCGTACAGCCACGCTGGTGAGGAGAGAGGACTGGAACCAACCACCCAGCTGATCTTTCCCTTCGATATACACATCTGCCCTTGGGTCCGACTCTGTGTGTGTGTGTGTGTGTGTGTGTGTGTGTGTGTGTAAGAGAGAGAAGAAAAGGAAGAAATTATATAAAAACAACAGACAAACATTATATATATATATATATATATAACTAATTACAAGTTAAAAACATTCAAACTTCTAGAGGAAGAAAATAGTTGGTCAAGGGAAAGCTAGAGACTCCTTGATGCCTGTGAAAGTTCATGACAGAGGTTAGTGCAAGTGTGTGTGAGTGGCTGCCTTCCCTGCATGCCTGACTATGAGAAAGAAAAGGAATAGGCACTTTAGTCTTGGAGGAGAGAGAGAGAGAGAGGACGCGTTCCTGGCATGCACCATCGCACCTGCATGCAGAGAGAGAGAAAGAGAAAGAGTAGGTGTGTGAGTGTGAGTGAGAGAGAGAGCGAGTGATGGGTGTTTGACCTGGGACCAAGGCACTGGGCAGAGTGAACCAGCTGAGTTTGGATTCGCTCTGGGCCGAACTCTCAGCCTCCTCCCCCTCTGTGAACATAAGGGTCTTTACAAATCAACACTTTCCATATTTTACAACACATCAATTTTTTAATGCACCCAAATCAATATATTTGAAATATGACATAAAAATGTATTTGATCTTCTAAAGAACACATTTTTTAGGCACACATGACAACACAGTTTCCACTTAATAGTTTTGGGCTGTGGTAAACCACGGATAACTGAAACCATGGTTACCAAATCAGTGTTCCACTGTATTTCATTTGTTTCCCATTTTGAGCAGGATGAGATCTGTGTGTGTGTGTGTGTGTGTGTGTGTGTGTGTGTGTGTGTGTGTGTGTGTGTGATTTTCCAGACTCACCCTGTAACACAGCAGCCCAGGATACTCCGCTGTCAAACCAAATGTCCAACACATCCTCTCCACGTACGTAGTCCGTCACAGCACCTGCTTTACTCTAATACACACACACACAAAAAAATGTTTGATACAAAAAAAACAAGACTAGACAGACAGACAGACAGACAGACAGACAGACAGACAGACGGACACACACACACACCTTCTTCAAGACTGATTCTGGGAGCAGTGTCTCCAGTGGCTCCTCCCACCAGCTGTTGCTTCCCTTCTCAGCAAAGACGTTGGCGATGTGGGGAATCGTGTGTCTGTCAATCACAGCACAAAATCAGGGCCACATCCAATCAACTGCTTCCGAGCACAAGGAGACACAATGTTAAAAGCCCAGAAAAAGGATGAATGTCCACACACTATTACTTGCCACCTAAATGTGCATATGTTTTTGATCAGTGTGGATGCAGTGTGTGTGTGCGTGTGTGTGGATGCAGTGTGTGTGTGTGTGTGTGTGTGTGTGTGTGTGTGTGTGTGGATGCAGTGTGTGTGTGTGTGTGTGTGTGCGTGTGAGTGTGTGTGGATGCAGTGTGTGTGTGTGTGTGTGTGAGTGTGTGCGTGTGCGTGCGTGTGGATGCAGTGTGTGTGTGTGTGTGTGTGTGTGTGTGTGTGCGCATGTGTGTGCGTGTGTATTACTTGTTGATGAGGGCCTCCCCAGTCTCCTTGTGGTAGAACACAGGGATGGGCACACCCCAGCTCCTCTGGCGGGAGATGCACCAGTACGTGCGTCGGTCCAGCATGCTCAGCAGCGTGGCTCTCGAAGACTCCGGGACAACCCGCACCTTCTGCAGAACCTCCTACACACGCGCACGCACACGCACACGCACACGCACACGCACACGCACACGCACACGCACACACACACACACACACACACGCGCACACACACGCACACACACAATAAAGAATGTCTAAATGTGGGCCTTTCCTTGTGGACCTATGAGCTGTCTGCAGCAATACTATATTGCTTTTGACTTTTAAATAATGAATAAATAAAGTAACTGAAATAAGCTATTCTGAGGCGCTCCGAGACTACTACTACTACTGGACTGTTTGGAGTCCTGTTCGGATCAAATGAACTATTCATTGACGGAGATAAGCCTACTGTGGTGTGTGAACGGTGCGAGCGAGCGGGGAGGCGCCCACCTTGGCCTTGTCCTTGAGGCTTTGTGTGTTGATGAACCACTGGCGGCTGGCTCTGACGATGACGGGCAGCTTGCTCCTCCAATCATAGGGGTAGCTGTGCACGCAGTCCTCCTCCTTCACCAGCGCGCCCGCGTCACGCAGCTGAGAGATCACTGACACACGGACACACAAAGCCAGAGATCACTGACACGCACGGACACACAAAGCCAGAGGAACTCTCTCACACACACACACACACACACACACACACACACACACACACACACACACACACACACACACACACACACTGTATTTGCACCTCTCTCCTCCTTCCTTTCCCACTCACCTGTGTCATTGCCCTCAGCCATGACTAGTTTGCCCTGTAGCTCAGGGCCGGCCAGCTCAGTGAACATGCCCTCCTCATCCACCATGCAGTCCTAATGGGGTAGGGAGGGAGACGGTGCGGGAGTTATGGAGTACTTCACACAATCACATCGTGCATTGGTCAACAGTTCAATATTGCACAGTAATTCTAACTTCCAGAAAACCACAGCGCACACGCATAAACCAGAGGAGTCATGGTAACACACCACGGACAGATTGAAGTGGGATGCCACGCTGTAGTCCTCCATGCCGTGGGCGGGGGCTGTGTGGACCAACCCAGTGCCTTTGCCCATGGTCACGTGACTAGCTGGCAGCAGTGGCACCTCTTTACCTGCCAGTGTGGGGTGCTGGCACATGGCCCCCTCCAGCTCCGCACCTACAGAGAACAGAGAGATGCTGAGAGGCAATGTGTGTGTGTGTGTGTGTGTGTGTGTGTGTGTGTCTCTTTGTATGTCTCTGTCTGAGTGTGCG
>NC_045165.1:4252894-4285394 GCF_900700415.2 Clupea harengus
GAGACCGTGGCACACAGAGACCGTGGCACACGCAATGATTGTGGCACACAGAGATCGTTAGGGGTGGGAATCTCTTGGCACCTCACGACTCGACTCCGATTCAGAGGTCAGCGATTCGATTCTAAACCGATTATCGATTCTAAACCGATAAAACGATTATCGATGCATCTCGACTTTTTAAAACATTTGAGTTTGCTACTCAGAGTCTCAAATCACTTCCTACTTTGTGTTTGATAATTAAAGAAAATCAACAGATGAATTACCTTCTCTATTTTTTTATTAGAGAAAAAGCTTTTCCTTGTCACAATTATGACTTTCTATGAACAATGCAATAATCGATGCAGCTTGCATTTCAACACAAAATTAATGTGTACATGTTACGACCCCCTGCGTCCCTGCAGACATTGCAGTGGCCATGCGTGGCCTGCAAGCAACAGTGGGGATGACGAGTGTAATTGATGGACTGATTATCCACACCTGGGGAAGGTGGAGGATAAAAAGGACCAGTGGACACCTCTCTCGCTCTCTCTCGAGCTGACGATCTCAGTGTACAGACATCAAACCCCTAGACACGTTGAGTTATGAATTGTATGAACTAAATAAACACGCGTAACTTTTGTAGAAAACCGTTGTTGTCTGCCTCCAAATGTTATTGTTTCGTTCACGAGCCGGCCGGAACGTAACAGTACAAAAAAATTATAATAATTATTATTATTTATTTATTTTTTTTATAAAAAAATTGATTATGAACTTTTCTGAATCGAGACATTATCGTTCTAGAGAGAAATCGAAGAATCGATTTTTTTTCCCACCCCTAGAGATCGTGTCACACAGAGACCTTTATTTCCCACATTATTGGGGTGGTCATACAGGTAGGTCTTCCTCAGTCAATATCTGCATGCAATGTCATGCGTGTGAAAGCTTTCCTTCCATTTTTGCAGGGGGTTCCAGCCCGTTACACAGAACTACATAGGGCATATCCTGGATGGCTAGTGGGGAAGACACAGGTGTTTATCTGTCCTTTACATGAATAAATGAATTTGAGGATGGTACCAAAACTAGTTGCCTATAAAACCATACCTCAGAAAGTGTCAAATTGTTGCATAGTGTTACTTTAAGTAAACATCGGCAATAAAATATCCCTAATTAAGGTAATACAACGGTCATTCATACATACTGCTAACAATTAAATTTAATTTAATTTAATTCAATTTAATTTAATTTATATAGCCAGAGCCCAGAGCCTGAACCCCCTTAGTGCAAGCACAATGGCAACAGGGGCAAGAAAAAACTCCCTGTTAGTCAGGAAGGAACCTTAAGCAGAACCACGGCACATAAGGGGGGACCCATCTGCTTGAGGCCGGCCGGGTGGAGATAGGAAGGGGGGGGATTGGGGGAGGGTAGTGTGGCAGAAGGGGAAGGGAAACAACAGGTGTTGTACACAGCCTGCATTTATATACAGACATCCGGTGGTAAATACATAACAACAAACTGATATGAGGTTTGTTCTTGCAGCCCTTAAGCCCGACATCTGATCCTGGTTCAGTATCAAACACACTGACCTTTCTTTCTGATCTGCAGAGGGCTGAGACCGCTGGTCCCCAGCTCCCCTAGGGCCTTGAGCTCGATGGGGAGGCCGTGGCAGTCCCAGCCGGGTATGTAGTGCACTTGTCGACCCCGCATCACCTCAAAGCGGTTCTGAATGTCCTTCAAGATCTAGAGATCAAGGTCACACAACACATTGAAGGGACAGCCCATTACAAGGTCATATTTAGGGAACACCACCACAAGCGTTCCCTCATGACATCACATTAACATACACATTACAGATCATAAGTAGTACTTTTGGCTCCACATAAAAGAGAGCTCGAGTGAGGTCTTAAGAGACAACAAATTAACAGAAAGCGTTACTGCTTTGAGTAGGTTCTCTTGCTACCAAGCTCTGACCCCAAAACAACCATTTTGGGAAAATGCATGCAAAGAATACCATCCAACCCAAAGGAGAGAACTTGTGTACAACCAAACTCTGGGTCGTACAAGAGTAGTAGTATACTTGAATAGGGTCCGGCAGCATCCCTGACCTTGTTGAGGGCGTGTCCAACATGTGGGTCTCCATTGGCATAAGGTGGGCCATCATGCAGACAGAACTCCTTCTTGGCCTTCCTCTCCCTCTGCCAGGCATACAGCAGGTCAAAGCCACACTCCTGTAACAGACATTCGCCAGAGAGACATGCCATCAGCAGTCTACCAGTTTAGCTTCAAGTCATGGTTTCTATAGCACCGGAACTCTTATGTTATAAAGCAAATGTGTTAAATTCAGTGAAGTGCAAACTTTCAGGCTTAGGAAACCTCAAACTGAACTAATTCAACTAGGGTCCAATTTAACAACACAAGCTCAAGCCACTTTAGCCCAATTAACATTTCTGGAAATAACTTCTGGAATATTCTGGAACTCCTGGAAATAACGATATGCTTGCAATTAGTCTATTAGAAATAAACATGAATGTGTCTCATTACCACATTTCCCACTTGGTACCCATCGTTACAAGTCTGTCAATAACCGTATTATGCTAAGAGGTTAGCGAAGTTTGGCTAACGTCAAATTAGTTCAAAACACAGTTACACAAACAGCAATGCACGTACACGTTGAATCTGCAGCTCTCGCTCCAGGAGCTTCTGTCCGGTTAATTTCATTGGGAATTCTGAGCGCGGCAGTAGCACCGTGTCCCGGTACTGTCCTGGAGTTGAAGCTGCGGCAGGCTGTGCAGTATCTCCCGAGGAGCTGACATACTGACAGCGACTCACGGTAAAGGAGAGAGCAGGGTGAAGGAGTGCGTTTTTCTTGCTGCTCAATCCCAGCCGCACTAAGCACTGGCTCACAGCCGAAATCCGGCGGAGCAACATGGAGGAACCCTTTCGTTCTTTGGAACGCGGTGTAATGTTAAAATCCGTACGATATCTGCCAAAACTAAGCGTTAGAATATGCGTTAATCTTGTTTCTGCTTACGTCCTTCTCCACCTAATGGCATTGTTTCTCCCGGAAGAAAAGCAAGGATGGACCGTTACGGGTACCGCTAAGGGACAACCACATTGAAACGCCTTTTTATTAATGGAGACACTAGAACGACAGAGGGCGCCACACTTTCAAAAACGGTTGATTACACAGCCCAATGATGGTTTACATCTGTGACTATAATTTTTTATTATCGCATCTTGTTTCTAACATGTTATCTGTGACATGAGCCCTGAATGAGGCTCTTTCGATTCAGGGAATCATTGTGTGATTAGTAGGCCTATGCTGTCCGGAGTCCATGCTTTCTAGTGTAAATAGTTTTAAATAGCCTATAGCTATGATGTATCTGCCTTACCAGTCCTTTCCGCAAAATAGACAGGTGCTCTTCACTTCAGACAGGTTGTTTGTCTCTGCTCCATTAAGTTTTACAGTC
The DNA here is from genome assembly GCF_900700415.2 of Clupea harengus. Taxonomy (NCBI): domain Eukaryota; kingdom Metazoa; phylum Chordata; class Actinopteri; order Clupeiformes; family Clupeidae; genus Clupea; species Clupea harengus. The sequence continues at coordinate 4,256,341 of NC_045165.1, forward strand.
CAATTCAATCCACGACACAACTCTGTCCTGTAAAGTCCTCGAATTTGGGGCATGTTCATTGGGCAGGTAATTCGAAGGGGAGCGCCCAAACCGGTGCGTCATACGTCAATCTTCTTGGAGTATAAAATGATCTGCGCTTCACTAGTGGAGCCTAAACCATTTTGGATTGAGCGTTAGTAAGGAGTGGAGTATCATTGAACGAAAACGATCAACGCTTAAGATGACGAAAATGGTTGTGACTTATCTTGGATTCCTTCTTCTGGCCGTACACATCACAACACCGGTAACTAGCCTACTAAATGAGAAGTTTATTCAATATGTTGTTGTTGCTGTTGTCTCTAAGATTTCCATCACATTGGATGTAGTCTAGAGTTATTCCAAAGGTTCTACTTTTTTTCTCCGTTTTCTTTAGCTATTTTTTTTAATTTTTTTTTGCTTATCTCCTATGAAGATGCTTTGGTACCGCATCCTTTTTTTAAAACTGAGAATCTTCTGTGGCAGAAGACTAAAATCAATCCTAGTTTTTCGGCAGAACTATTGTTGTCTGGTGGTGGTTTGAGAATAGCTTCGCTGATAGGTTAGGGGTTTTTGCACAGTATAGTTTGCTAAGTCAATCACTGGAAGTTGCACCAAGTTCCAAAAATGAGAATTCAGTTGGTGGCGTAACTTTAATGAATGGGTTTGATGCGTAAATGTTATTCCCCAGTTGCCAATATTGTTCTGATATTCTATAAATGCCTTTTTTTCTCTCTCACAACAGGTGGTTGCCACTGAGAATGCTACAGAAATGAACACGGCGGTTAATAATACCGAGCCCGTCACGAATGTCAGCTTAACTACCGTAACCGACAACCCCTCCAGCAGCGGCGTTAACTCCACCGTTGCTACCGCTGCAGGCATAACGTTTCAGTCCGGTGCCCTAAGCCTGCTACTTCCAGTGTCTATTGTGGGCACGCTCATTCACGGCCGCTGCTAGAGGATGGGAAATTCAACTGAGACCACCAAGACTGTGACGATCAGCGGCAAAGACTGTGAGCCTCCAAAGAGCATATTTTTTTAAATTCTCGGGAATCGGTCTCCCGCGGTTTGTGTGTTGGGATGGAACTGACGCTGTACACTGACGGAAAGTGGGCAACAACATGGACGGGGTTTCTCCCACGTAAGGTGCACACCACTGGTTCTTCATGCTGAATTCCTAGCGTCCAGAAATCCCGTCCCACTCGAAGGACTGCTCTAACATCTTGCTTTGAACTCCAAAACACACAGGTGGAGATTGATGTGCAACGAGGATGTACAAAACTCCGCTCTTTGGCACGATTTTTTTCTGTTCACTTTATGCCACTGTTTGTACCTGTGTATTTGTATTGGACAGTAACTTTTAAGCGCCTAAATTCACAAGTGCCCAGGAAGTCAACCCACCATGTTGGTCGAGGCGCCTTGTGATTTGCAAGTCTTGCGCTCAGTGAAAGCCAACGGTTAAATTTGCCCGTCTTATGCGCATCTCCAACAGGTGCATGAACATATTGTGATTTAGCTTAATTATAATTGTTTTATAAAAAGTGTAAACCCCTGTTTAAGTGTGTAATGCTTTAGGTTTTTTTCTTTTGTAAAAAATATAGGCTATAATAAGTTTCATTGTAATGCGTTCGTGATCTGTAATGTTCTTTGTAATGCTTTGTCGACAATAAAATTCCCAAGTTGCCCTAACATTTTGATGTTCTGTAGGATCTGGGAAGTGGGACCGAGTGACCTGAATTTTATTTGACTCACATTAGTTGAATGATTGGGCTGGAATTTCCCCAGCAGGTGACTGTCTAGGTTGCCTAGTGTAGTATTGCGCATGTCTTTGGGGTTCCACAAAACAGGGGTGCTTTCCCGAAAACGTCGTTGAACAGCTACAATAGTCTCTTATTTTCAACACTCTTCCACGGTGGTTGGTCAAAGACGCTCTCGGGAAACTCAGTTCTGGCTGGAGTTACTCGCCTAATTAACTCATGCACAACACGTGTCCGCCCTGCCCATGCGAAAGTGGCCTGGATGTATGATTTTGGGAGGAGTCCAGTTTCCATTATTTCAGCCAATGGACCTCAGTATCGTCGATGTTGACTGACGTTATTCTATTGCATTTGGTTCAAAGGTTTTTACTTTAACCCAGTGAAAAAAAAAAAAAAATTGTTAAAAATAAATAAAGCGTAATCGTCAGATTAGTATTACCAAGGATTGAAATTGATGGGAAAGGATCCACCCCCAATCGTATCGACACGATGTTACCTGCACAGTTGCTGCTTCGCCTCAGGAACGGACTGGTAAAACCTAAAGTCCGATGATGTTATGGTCTGACTAGTGAAGGTGCTTTGCATGACCGCTGTCTAGTCACAGTCCAAACTGCGCAATGGGCACGTCTTGAGGTGCTAACCCACATTTGAGATTGGACAGCTGTAGTAACTCTTACATCTTGGGTTAACAATGTTAAGTGTAAAATGTCCAGGCTGACGGCGCTATAAAAAAAAAAAAAAACATGGAAATAAGTGAATGTGGCTCAATTCACATCAAGGGTCTAAAACCCCGTACAATGTACTGTAGGACTACTTCCCCACAAAACTCTGTTTCTTTAGGCCACATTTTGTATCCCGTGCCCAACTATTCTTTTACCGAAATCATCTGTTCTGACTGCCAGCTGGACTACTATAGTTACTATAGTTACTTAGGCCTTAACGTGGGATTTAGAAATAGAGTTTTGATTTTTTGGCTAGCCTGAGTTTGTCTATTTTTGATGGTCCTCATACTATGTCAAAAATATTTGCATCTGCTCGATGAAGTCATTTCACTGGACGCCCCCCATCTAAACTCTCCATCAGCTCTGATTTGGCTGCCATAGATTTGGTTATGCCTTTGGCCCCCTGGTTTGCATGTGATATTAAATGCCCAATGTAGCCATCCGCTTCTCCACAGCCGAGGCAGAGTGCCAGGTGTGAGTGGGAGATGGGTGTGTTGGGTGGGAGGTTGAAGGAAACGACACCTCTGAGAGACAAAAAAGAAAAAGTCCCACCCTTCAGCAAAAAACAGGGAGAGAGAGGAAGAAACAGCAGGAAACCCCACCTGTGTGCTGGTTTACACGTCTGCTGTTGAACAGGGCTGTTCTTTTACAGGACTTCTGCTGTTGAACAGGGCTGTTCTTTTACAGGACTTCTGCTGTTGAACAGGGCTAATCTTTTACAGGACTTCTGCTGTTGAACAGGGCTGTTCTTTTACAGGACTTCTGCTGTTGAACAGGGCTGTTCTTTTACAGGACAAGGCCGTCTGAGACAGGTTTACGTTTTGAACATCTTCAAATCTATAGTCTGTACTGTAGACTATAGCATTGTTGCACTCCAAAGCAAATTCACCAGATTTTATATAAAGATATGAATTAAGTTTACTGAAAATTCTCCAGATTGTGTACAACTGGTGGTGGGCACATGTGCATCATTTATTTTTATTTTAATGAGACACACATGTATAATGTGTAATTTGACACAGAGGCCAAAGCAGTTACTATCTTTGTCTAATTCTAAATGTTCAGTGTATTGTGCAGTAGGTCAGTGCTGTTTGTCAATCTGTACCTCAAAGTGGTGCAGTGTTGGCTCATTCTGCTCAATACAAATAATGCTGATGTCATGCTGGAGCCATATCTGTGAACTACTGAAGACATCCTGTTCACTGACACTCTCCTCAAATTTCAAGTGTGTGAGGTAAAACAAAGATAGATATCACAAAAATATATCCATGTTTTACCAAAGTTGCCAAATATAATTTGCACGTACTGCTCTGCATTGCAGCTGGTGGCTTGGCGGAGTTTAAAATCAATTCTTAATGAATGTCCCCATTTATCTGTCTGTGCAAATATGCAGCACCAGCTCAACACACACACACACACACACACACACACACACACACACACACACACACACACACTTTTTGGTGGGAACCACGCCAACTCAAGGTCTTCTGTTGTAAATAGCTTCCATTGTCTCAGCCTCTAGGCAGGTTGTTCACCTGAAGAGCTATTCTCCCTCTCATTGCTTCTCCTCCTCTTTATCAATTCTGTTTCACCTCCTCCAGTGTGAGTTTCGTCTTCCCAATCCCAACCCCCTTTCAGATCCTCCAACTGCAACCCCCCTCTCATCTTCCTCTCTTCGGATCTCTGGAGCAGAGCTGGAGCAGCCCTTAGCATTCCTGTAACTCTAGCGCTTCATCCAGGTCACCTTAAACACACTCAGACACACTTACCTGCACACACACACACACACACACGCGCACACACACACGCACACGCACACGCACACGCACATGCACATGCACATGCACATGCACATACACATACACACACACACACACACACAGACACACACACAGACACACACACACACAGACACGCACACGTTCACACACAAAAACACACACACACAGACACACACATACACATGTACACACACGCGCGGGCACACACACACACACGCACATACACACACACACACACACACGCACGCACGCACGCACGCACGCACACACACACACACTCACACACACACACACGTGCACACCGAAACTGCAGTGTTTGGTCAAAAGCAATGAGGTAGACCACAAAATGGCAAATTAAGTACTGTGAGTGCATGTGTGTGCATACGTGTTATGGTGTGTGCATGAATGCATGAGTTTTCTAGTTCTCCTTTGAAATGAAGGACAATTAGCCTCCCTTGAAATGTTGAGGGGGTGGAGTGTTGTTCAGGAAGGCCAAGAGTTCACAGGCCCCAAACCACACACTGAGTAGACGTGCAGAAGGAGAGATGGGAATGTTGAATGCTGAATAACATCGCTGAATTCCAGCCTGGTAAACACGGCAAACCTTGAACCACAGGATGTGTTGGTCTGACACTGTGTGCACCTATATGACCTTCAAAAAACAGTCCTTTACAAATCTCTCTGGCAAGCCTAGTTCTGCCTGTTGTGTGTTGCTTCGGCTCTTTAGGGTGAAACAGACCCGATCGGCAGGAGAGTTTGATTCAAGCTGTGAATAAATGCAGTCCTGCAGGCATGACGTCCAACCGATGTCCAAACCTTGTGCTTCGGTCATGCATTATTCAGTTGATAACGCACCCTGACAACTTACCATTATTATCTCTCCTCAAAACCCACCAACAGCAAATCCCTGCTCACCACACAGAGCAGTAACAACCAGTGCTGTTATTATTTACCGTGTTTGAAAACCACAATAGCAATTTAGCTTAGCTCAGGTAGTGAGTATGCTGTCATTATCAAGCCCGTCATAGTGGATTTTGTTAACCTTGTCTGTATGTAGCAACCTTTTGAAAATGTGTTGAAAGTCAATGCTGGTTGTTCATGCGTTGCCTACAGACTATGTTGTTCTTGTCAAATTCGGTTTTTGACAAATCAGAGTTTTGTCATACAGCCCTAAATGAAAATGACATCCTTGTCATTAATAATTGTGTCAGTATTAATTATATGGACATTAATTTGACTGCTGAATGACCTGTTCAGATTACAATCTTGAAACAGTTTGATGTGTGAAACCAACTGGATGTTGATCAACTTCCTGTTATTTTCAGTTCTGTGCCTTTCACGTACAGTAGTCTGTTTTTGCCTGCAACACTGTGTGTGTCACCCAACTGTTTCCATGGTGATTGGGGGGGTCTCTGCATACATTGCTCTCTCCCTCTCCCTCTCTCTCCCTCTCCCTCTCTCTCTCTCACTCTCTCTTTCTCTCTCTCACTCACTCACTTACACACACACACACACACACACACACACACACACACACACACACACACACACACACACACACACACACACACACACACAGGGCCAGTTCACACCTGGTATTAACATGCGTCCTGGGTGATCCGATTTACAAGTGGACAGCTCTAAGTACGTCAGTTCAGACCTGCCATTAAAATGTGTCTCCACATGCATCTCGACTGAGCAGCAATCAGGGATTAAAGAAAAAAGACGGATAAAAAACAAAAACGCAAGTTATATTCCTCATCTATAAAAAAAGCAGACAGCGTGTGGCCTACATGCCCTTAACCACCGACATGAATTTGGGTCATTACTGTCTGTTTACCTTTCATATAGCCTATGTTCTACATCACGGTTTCATTGATTATTCACTTTCAGTATATTCAAGGTTTAACTTAAACTTAAACCAAAACGCGGGACTAAGCTTTATCTACAAACACAAATCTTTGCTGACCTGACAATGATTAACATTTTCAGAAGCACAGTGAGCCCAGCTACTGTAGCCTATGGCAGGCTATGAGATACACACACACACACACACACACACACACACACACACACACACACACACACACACACACACATATATATATACACACATACACACACACACACAGCTGCTGTAGCCTATGGCAGGCTATGAGATACACACACACACACACACACACACACACACACATATACACACACACACACACACACACACCCACACACACACATATATACACACACACACACACACACACACACACACACAGCTGCTGAAGCCTATGGCAGGCTATGAGATACAGACACACACACACACACACACACAGACACAGACACACACACACACACACACAGCTGCTGTAGCCTATGGCAGAAAATTAGATACCAATTTTGCACTACTGTCACTCATTCTGTCTCGCTCACACACACACACAAACACACACACACACAGACACACACACACACACACACACACACACAGAGACACACACAGGGCAGTAGCCTAACACAAAATGTAGTAATAACATATTAATCTCTTTCCATTGTTCTTGAATTAAGGTATGCATTGTGTGTGCTATCAGTTGATTATCCAGTAATGAAGAGGACGTCCTGGGGGACGAGGGGAAATTAGCTTGAGCATGCAGGTGAATACGTATTCTTAGCGGCTGGAGCGAACTCTCCTTGTGGGTTATTCGATGGTTGGAAGATGGTTGCAGAAGGATCGCTTTCTTGGATCGGTGTGGTTGCCTGTTGCTCTGAACTGTGGATTCTGTGGCTCATTCTTCATCACAAACTTTGACTTTGATTGCATTCTTGATTAACTCTATTCATATTTGAACTATTTTGGTTGTTTTCTGGACATTTAAGACTCTCATAATTTGTGGGTTTGGGGGTATTTTGTCACGTTTATAAATGTATATTCTGGTGTTAATCTAACATTGGCTTGTGCACAGAAAGTTGAAAGTGTGCGCATCCCCCGAGATGTCATTGATTATCTTATGACCTGCTTCAATGCACTGTAGGGCGACAGTATCAACTCTGATTGTTACGTAATGATACATTGTATTGTTATATTTAGAAAGGAAGTGTATGATTTTCAGTTTATGGCTTTAATTAGTAACCTAAGAAAAGGCCCAGTTTTCCAGCAGCGTCAGTAGGCTACCCATTACCCGATCCATCTTAATTACAACATAAGGAACAGATACTCAACAAGCATATGGCAAAATTAATTAGTAAGCTAATGTAAAATACAATAACATATTGTTAAAAGAATATTACAATATAGCCAACAGCAAGCACCTATGTGTTTTACCAATGTAAAAAATAACAATGTTCTTATGAAAAAACAACATTCTTTTTTTCAAATATGATGCCTTTGGCACGAGAATAGGTCGCTTATTTAGAGGATGTCAGTTGAGTAGGCAGTCCTTCACTGTGGCCAAGGACACACTCGCGTGCACACTGCTCAAAGAATGTGGCCATATGAGTCCCAGACCACCTCTGAATGTGGTCTGAGTGATCGGATCTCAACGTGTCCTCAGTGTGTTGAGTGCACCTATACTTCTTGTGTTCAGTGATGATCGGATCTCAGTGTGTCCTCAGTGTGTCAAGTGCACCTATACTTCTTGTGTTCAGTGGTGATCGGATCTCAACGTGTCCTCAGTGTGTCGAGTGCACCTATACTTCTTGTGTTCAGTGGTGATCGGATCATCGAAGAGGCATGTTAATGCCAGGTGTGAACGCGGTCACAGACCTCCTGAGATCACTTGATCAGTGAAGCAGAAAAAGCTGATGATTTGTGAGGTTAACATACTTGGTGCTTTGATGGTTAAGGTGAGTGACTACTCTTCTACCACTGACTCACTGATCCCAGCCCCACAATACTCTCTCTCTCTGTCTCTCTCTCTCTCACACACACAAACACACTCTCTCTCTCTCTCTCTCTCTCTCACACACACACACACACACACACACACACACACACACACACACACACACACACACACACACACACACACACACACACACACACTGCCTTCTGTTTCCCCCCCAGAAATCCCCCTCCCTGGCCAGCAGCCCCACACACAGACAGGGTTTCTGATTACAGGGTCTGCCTTGGTTGCTATGGTAATGGGAACAGAAGGGAGAAGGAGGCAAGACATGTTCACCTGTTTTCCTCAAGTCCCTCTCTAGGAGCCCAAGTTACCAGTTAATCTGCTGTTTTTATTTTGGGAAACGAACGAACGAAGTGAACCTCTGAACACCCAACTGAAAATTGTAAAACGTTTAGTGGACTCTAGCAACACAAATGGCAAAGATCTTTGGACAGATGGCATAGTTGGTGTGAATCTACCGCAGTTGGTGTGTAGATGTTAAGATGGATCGGATCCCTTCTGGAACAACTAGTGGCCTGCAAGACAAACACACAAGTTCAGTTTACACACCCAAACACATCACAAGTTCAGTATAGACATCCAAACACATCACAAGTACACATCCAAACACATCACAAGTTCAGTATACACATCCAAACACATCACAAGTTCAGTATACACATCCAAACACATCACAAGTTCAGTATACACATCCAAACACATCACAAGTTCAGTATACACATCCAAACACATCACAAGTGCAGTATACACATCCAAACAAAATGAAAGCCTCAGAGCCTTTCAAAGCCTTTCAAAACTGAAAACAATTAAACAGGAAAAACTGCAAAAGGCAGTGTACTACTGCTCCAAACAATAGTCACATTTAGTTTCTCACAACACATGGCATGACATTTCAGGCTACACGCTCAACACGATTATTTCCCAGACAGTCTGTTATACCCAGCCAAAGATACCCTTTTCTCAGTGTCTCTGACAGGGTCCTGCTGTAATGAGTCCATTGTGTCTAGGAGAAGTCTGTTATGTCTCAGAAGAGTCTGTTGGTCGAGCCAAAAGTCTGTTGTGATTAATCAGTTTTGTCTGAGAGAAGAAGTGCCTGTTGGCCTTATCAACAGTCTGTTGTGATGAGCCTCTTGTTTAACAGCCACCTACGAGATGACTGTTATGTCTCAGATGAGTCTCTTCTCTGTACCAAGTGTCAGTTGTCTGCAAGGAAGCTGTCGGGTCTAAGAGAGTAGCTGCGTGGGCAACTGAACTGACGAGTCTCTGACAACTCTGCCTTCCTTAAATTAGTGGGGGTCCTTGACAAAGTATTTCCTCCATTTGCGGACTCTGAACTGTCATCTCTGAGATCGTCTCTTTATGTCTGTAAAAGGGAGCTGGGAAGCCTGCGTGGGCAACTGAACTGACGAGTCTCTGACAACTCTGCCTTCCTTAAATTAGTGGGGTCCTTGACAAAGTCTTTTCTCCATTTGCGGACTCTGAACTGTCATCTCTGAGATCGTCTCTTTATGTCTATAAAAGGGAGCTGGGAAGGCCACCGCTGCTCCCTACTCTACCACTCACTCATTACGGGGAAGGGGATGAGGGGGCGACAGTGGTACAGGAGGTAGAGAAGTCGTTTAGTAATCAGAAGGTTGCTAGTTCGATTCCCTGTCGAAGCGTCCTTGAGCAAGACACTGAACCCCTAATTGCTCCTGATGTGCAGTGTGCAGTGTGCCATCAGTGTAAATGACTAAATGTAAAATGTGTATACATTGTAAGTCGCTTTGGATAAAAGCGTCTGCTAAATGACTAAATGTAAAATGTAAATGTAATGAGTAAGTGCCCTCTCCCCGAAGGGAACTGCCCTCGCTGGGCCGGGCGCCCCAGAGTGCCCCCCTTGCTGCGGTGGTGGATAATCAGCGCCCATCAGCGCTATTATTCGGCTTGCTGACAAGAGCAGCCAGCAAGCAAGTCGGCATGAAATCACCATGGTGACTTGATAGCCCTGATCGTCTTGTCTCCATCTCCGCGGCGAGAGTGGGTTGCTGAGGAACACACAGTTCAAGAGAGCTGAGAGCAAGCTGCTGGTGCGATGGTGAGTGTGTGTGTGTGTGTGTGTTTATGTGTGTATTTTTAACTTAGATTTATGTTGGTGTATCTGAATAACCAAGTTATTCTCCGACTTAAACCAAACTGTCATGTTGTAGTAATTCAACACACTGACACAATCCCTCTCTCTTTTTCTCACAACACATACACACATACACACACACACACACAGACACACAGACACACACACTCACACACACAGACACACACACACACACACACACACACACTCACACACACTCACACACACACACACACACACACACACACACAGACACACACACACGCACACACACACACACACACACAGACACACACACACACACACACACACATGTGCGGCATACCGAGGGCCGCAGATAACCCGTCTTACGTGTGTGTCATTTCCCTGTGACATTTTGCAAGCGGTTGTGGATCCACATCTCTCTTCCCTCTTTGCATGACAGAACCTCAGTTTGGGCTGATAAAGAGGACAGGACAGGGAGCGAAAGAGAGGGAGAAATATAAAATGGCCCCCACGGACATTTAGGCAGCCCTCCTCCTCTCTGTGTGTGCGTGTGGGTTATGATTTTTGAAACAGATAAAATGACGGCAAATGTCTCTAGAAATTACAGTGACATTGGAATAAAGGTGACTTTCTATGGAAATGGAAAAGTGTTTTTGTGCTTCAGTGCAGTGTCTTTGCATTTCAGTGCAGTGTCTTTGCATTTCAGTGCAGTGTCTTTGCATTTCAGTGCAGTGTCTTTGCATTTCAGTGCAGTGTCTTTGCATTTCAGTGCAGTGTCTTTGCATTTCAGTGCAGTGTCTTTGCATTTCAGTGCAGTGTCTTTGCATTTCAGTGCAGTGTCTTTGCATTTCAGTGCAGTGTCTTTGCATTTCAACTTCAACGTTTTTCACTGTCCCTTTCAGACATCCAATGTCTCCCTCTGATTCATCGCAGGGCTCTTCCAAAGAGAGGCATTACCATTTGTCTGTGAGAGGGACTAAACAGTAGCCTGACGATGTCATACTCATAATTCTAGTCAGAATATGAGTCTGATATCGCTCCATTGGGCTGTGATTATGGGGCGTGTTTCAACCGAACCAGGAGAAAAAATGCCTCTTCGCTCAATTGGTTACCTACAACCAATCAGAACAACGTAGTATGTGACCAGGGGCAGCTGATACATTAGACTTTTACCGGATCCCGTAGGAAGGAAGGCAAAAACATCTTTTCGATTGACAAATGCCTTAATCGCGTTTCTCTGTTCCTCTTTCAAAATGAATGCACTGTCAATGTCTAAATGGACTCGAATCTATACATTTCAGCTCTCCAGCGGCAGCCATGTTTGTTGAAAACGAATTCAACTCGTGTGTTGGTGACGTGGTTGGTTACGTTACTGTTGATCATCTGTCCATCATCGTATAAAGCCCGCCTTAACAATTTGATTGGTACGGCCGATATCGAGCCGCAGATAATTTCTCCTCAATGGAGTAATGCCAGACCGAACTTCCCAACCAAAAAATGTGTGGGCGGGGCTAAGTTCGGTCTGGTATCCAGGCTAACTAAACAGGATTTTTGCACTCAAATTGGTTAGGTTCTGTTCTCACCACTTACCCTGTGGTACTTACTCTCTCGCACAATCTCTCTCTCTCTCTTTCTCTCTTTCTCTCTCTCTCACTTTCTCTCTTTCTCTCTCTTTCTCTCTCTCTTTCTTTCTCTCTCTCTCTCTCTCTCTCTCTCCCTCTTTCTCTCTCTCTCTCTTACTCTCTCACTCTCATTTTTGGCTTAGATTTCAGTGGTGATATACATTTAACTCAGACACACGAACTTTGCAAGAGCTCTTGTGAAACTCTTTCCGTCTCCATCTCTACCTCCCTCTTCCCCCTGTTTAGTCAATGTGTACACCACTGTAACCTCCAGTAGGAAGGATGTGAGATCACATGTGGTGTTTCAACATTTTTTCGGTGACCCTGGGGATGGATTTATCTGAACACCAGGTGGGCCTTTCAGAAATTGGTGAGAGATTTGTTAATTTGCAAGGACACGAGTCTGAATATGTGAGAGATGTGTGTGTGTGTGTGTGTGTGTCTGTGTGTGTCTGTGTGTGTGTGTGTGTGTGTGTGTGGGGTGTGTGTGTGTGTGTGTGTGTGAGAGATGTGTGCGTGTGTGTGTGTAAAGAAATGCATAAGCATATTGTCCATATATTTGGGACTTTGGACTTTTCCCCCCTTTTTTTTGTTCTTGTACAGGACAACATGTTTCACCTTTTCTGTACTGGACTGTTTGTCATTCTTTTGGGCCTTATCTGAATAACCCTGAGTCCAGTCGCAGGGATGTGTGTGATCTTGCGTACTTGCAGTGTGTGACTTTATTTGAATAACTGCACTTGCCTTCCCTTTCCTGTTGCATTTAAGAGTACTTCTAAACCAAAAATATGCCATCTGTCTCTCCGCCTCCTGCATATCTGTTTTTCGCTAGAGTACGAGCTCTGTCCACTAGCATCTCGCTCCTTCCCCCTCTCCCCTCCCCTCTTTCCTCAATCCCATCTCTGAGGTGTAATCAGGTCCACTTCTCCCCTCACATCCCCTTGACGACAAAGAAGGTCACCTTGACGACACATGTCCCTGTCATTAATCCCTGGGCCTCAGTCTGTGTCATCTGATTTAGACACCCGTACACACACACACACACACACACACACACAGACACACACACACACACAGACACACACACAGACACACACACACACACAGACACACACACACACACACACACACACACACATATACACACACACACAGACACACACACACACACAGACACACACACACACACACACACACACACACACACACACACACACACAGACACACACACACACACATATACACAGTGCTCAGGTCCTTCTGGCTTCCTGTCATAGATCCCCTTGCCCTTTCTCTGTTGGATAAACAGGAACTGGGTGGCCATGCTTAGCTTAGTCATTTTGCATCACAAAGCAGATTCAAAACTGTAGGCCGCTATAGCGTCATGTCTGTTTATGTAGACACACATACACACACACACACACACACACACACACACACACATATAGATGAATGCCACACACAAACACAAACAGACACACAAACGAACACACACAGAACGTCTGAAGCTGTGATTTCAGACATCATTCATCAGTGATTCAACAGTTATGCATATCTTTATTGTTTTTTTTTTTTAGAGGAGTTGAGTGTGCTTCAATATCCACATAGCTTAGAGCCTGAATGGCCCTTTTGTGTGGGCGTGCATCTGCGTCCACTGGCAATTTTCTCATGTGATCTGATCTGTAATCTGAGATGCCATCAGGAATGTGTTGGGAGATTATGAACAGTGCTTTGTGGTGGTCATGGAGCATCCGAGCGGTTTGGGAGTCTGTCGCATGTCTGTGTCTGGGTTAATATTTAAGTGTGTTCACCGATGCACATGTATCCAGTGTGGACACTAATGTTTTTTATGAAGTGGTTTTAATATTGTGTGAATCTGCATATATATTGTGTGCACACATTCAGTCAAATAATTAGTGTGTGTTTGGTTGTTCCTGGTGTGCATTTGAAAACAGTCTCTGATTATGTCAGGAGTGTGTGTGTGTTGGGGTGTGTGTGTTGGGGTGGGGGGGGGGGGGGCGGTGTGAGAACACTGTGCATGTGCCTAGTGTGTGTACAAGTGGGAGTGTGCTTGTGTATGTATGAGCATGCGCGCAGTATGCACATTGTCCTAGGGAGTGAGAACTGTGTGTGAGAACTGTATGTGGGCTGTGAGCCATGAGGCCAGTCCGTGTGTGTGTGTATGTGTATGTGTGTGTGTGTGTGTGTGTGTGTGTGTGTGTGAGTGTGTGTGTTTGTATGTCACGTATTGATTAGGGCCTGCCTGTTCACAGAGTGGGTGGCTGGTCAAATGACACAGCATCACGCTGGATGCACTTGTGAAGGGCCCACTTGTCTCACTACATGACATAACCCCGTGTCACATGTTTCTGTGGCAACCATACCACTGCTGGAATCCGGTGTCGGGCACCCGGTCGCCTACCCTGCAGTCCACGCAAATCGCACACACACAAAGACACATGTTTCCAGTCGTTTGTGATGTGAACCGGATGAACGTGCCCTCATTTACATTTACATTAAGTCATTTAGCAGGGTCATACACAGTAATGGGAGTTGTACTATTTGGAGTAAAAACAACTAGACTGAAAACAACTGGGAGAAGCATATTTCATGCAAGTCGAGTCCTGCCAATATTTTGCTCTGTGACCAAACAGTCCTCACTTTGTCCTGATCTACGCAAGACTAGAAATCATCCTGAAGTTATGTAAGTGATCTGCACTTGAGGTGACCTTATTAGCACTAACCCTAACCCATATGTTTAGTGAGGGTGAGAACATGCAGTCCTTTGTGCCATTACATTTACATTTAGTCATTTAGCAGACGCTTTTGTCCAAAGCGACGTACAAGGGAGAGAACAGTCAAGCTAAGAGCAATAGAACCTGGTGTAACAATAAATAAATACTACTTTACATAAGAAATATAACAAAATGAAATAAAAAAAAAGAAGGAAAGAAGTGCAGAAATGTAACTGCTGTAATTGCAAGTTATGCACTAGTCGAAGTGCCAGTTAGGACGGGAAGTGCTCTCTGAAGAGTTGGGTCTTCAAGAGCTTCTTAAAGGTAGAGAGGGACGCCCCTGCTCTGGTAAGTGCTGGGTAGTTCATTCCACCAACGTGGAACTACAAATGAGAATAGTCTGGACTGCCGTACTTGCACAGACGGCAGTGCCAAACGACGCTCACTAGAAGAGCGCAGCATCCTGACTAAACACAGCTCCCATTAATGTAGCCTTTTCTGCACAATAGGCCGAGATCCATCCCCAGTGTTCTGAGGCAAAAAGAGCAGAATGTGGTTATATATATTTAAACAAGTCCGTACCAAATTCCTGCAGACTTAAAGCAGCAATACGGAGTTCTGTTCCAAAACTAGTAAGCTAACTACCTAAAAGGCATGCAAAAACCTTGCAAACACCACCAACAGCCCAGCTGACACTGATAGAAGCTTGCCAACACGCTAACTGGTGTCTTTTGGCAGTATAGCTGGCAGTGTCATGCGTGTGAAAGCTTTTCTTCTTTTTTGCAGGGTGTTCCAGCCCGTTACACAGAACTACATAGGGCATATCCTGGATGGCTAGTTGGGAAGACACAGGTGTTTATCTGTCCTTCACATGACCATATGCCATCAAAAAGAATTTGAGGATGTTACCAAAACTAGTTGCCTATAAAACCGTACCTCAAAAAGTGTCAAATTGTTGCATAGTGTTACTTTAACCGCCATAACTCCTCCATCCTGCTGAACTTGAAACTACTGACATTTTTTGTCTATAAAATGGTTGCTTTCAGCTTTTTGATGGCTTGGTGTCTCATTTCTGTCCTTTTGCTTTGCTTCAGTTCTCTTTATTTATCACTGACCTGTTTTCACTTCTGAAATAGTAATAGTACTATTGACCTAAATCTGTTCACAGGGATTTTAAATGAGAGCAGATAAAGTAGTGTTCTTGTGACGCGTGAATGATTTTCATGGAATTATTATAAATATCACACTATACCTGTTCATAATTGTTTTATAAATTGTTTCATTACGTTTTAATATTCACCTTGTGTATTGCTCCACTGAAAAACATTGAGGAAATAAACGCATGGCCTGTTCAAGAGTGGCTATTCTAATAACAGACATTGATCAATGGCCTTAAGAAAATAGCTTTTTCCAGGCTGAACAGTGAGTGTCAATAAGCTGTTGATCATTTCCAGTAAATGCGGTAGATGTGTGATGTCATATTCTTTCCATTATGTACCAAACAAGTACCAAACTGGGTCTGTGGCTACTTTGGGCTTGGCTGAGAAGCTCTATGTGTGTGTGAGTGTGTTTGTGTGTGTGTGTGTGTGTGTGTGTGTGTCTGGGCCCATCTGAAAAGGAGTGAGTGGGGGAGTCCTTCATTAGCACGCTATTCCCTGCACCTCACAGCCGTGTCAAACACATACTGGCATTTACGTAATGAGGAAGGAGCCAGTGACTCACACACACACACACACACACACACACACACACACACACACACACACACACACACACACACACACACACACACACACACACACACACACACACACACACACACACACAATGCCAATGCTACCAGAGTGAGAGGAGAGAGTGAGCACCTTTACTGCCTAACTGGAATCATAACTTTCATAGAACCGATTGCATTTGAGAGACATGGAGAGCTTTGAAATGTCAGGTCAATGTGTAGTTGAGTGAATGTGTCTGTTTGGATTATTTCAGCAGGTGTGTGTGTGTGTGCCAGCCTGGATACTTTGTTTGGATGTGTGGATAACACCAGAACAACAAGTTAATGATTGTGTGTTTGCATCTAGTTTTGATGACTTGAAACAATAACAAACAAACAAACAAACAAGGCTGACTGCAGTCAGTTTTTTATTTTATTTTATTTATTTAAACATGTCATGAGTTACCGACATTGATTACTGACTACATGGATGATTAACATATATTTTTTTTTTTCATGGTCAACTGGTCAGTAAATGAAAAAAAGAGTGATAATTTGTGTATGACATGTCTTTACATTTAATTACTCAGTATTTAAAACCAAGACAAAAAAGTGAATTTCTTTTTACACTTAAAAACCCTTTCTGCTGTATTTCCTTGTCATCAGTTTTGTAATTTGACTACATAACACTCATAATGATCACATAACGAGCCCATCCAAACCCAGCTTTTCAACACAGTTACCGTAGCAACCCCAATGAGGCTCTGTGGGTGCACGATGTGTGAAAGAGATAACTGATGAGGAAGATGCGGTGACTCACGACAACCGAAGGGGCTCTGTAATTTCCTGCAGGTTGCTGTCGAAATTATTTCGGAGAAATTCCTACGTAATCTGCTTGTGTCACATGAAGTGTGTGGAAGTGTTCACATAGTAATCATTTCTCAAAGCCATCAATGCTTCACATTGTGGTCAGCATGGTGTCCCATAAATAGATGGAAAATAAATCAGGAAGCACTTAATGCAATAAGGCACATTTTTACATTGATGTATTTTAAGAGAAGGTCACCCGCACATGTTGCACTGTCAAACGCTGTGGGTACTAACAGATGATCCTTCCTTGTGACTTCTAAACAGGGACGGTTTTCAATAAAGGCCAGGCTCCATAGCCGAACAGTATAGTAACAATGTGCAACAATTTAACAGTTTTTGAGGTATGGTTTTATAGGCAACTAGTTTTGGTACCATCCTCAAATTCATTTTGATAGCATATGGTCATGTAAAGGACAGATAAACACGTGTGTCTTCCCCACTAGCCATCCAGGATATGCCCTATGTAGTTCTGCGTACCGGGCTCGAACACCCTGCAAAAAATGGAAGAATAGCTTTCAGACGCATGACACTGCCAGCTATACTGCCAAAAGACACCAGTTAGTGTGTTGGCAAGCTTCTATCAGTGTCAGCTGGGCTGTTGGTGGTGTTTGCAAGGTTTATGCATGCTTTTAGGTAGTTAGCTTGCTGGTTTTGGAACAGAACTCCGTATTGCTGCTTTAAAGTATGTTCTGTTGCACTCAGAGGTGGATGTCTATTTGTACCAAATTATTTCAAATATATTTAACGTATTTATACATATAATACATCCAATGACATGGACCTACTGCTCAGATGTACAATGTGTCCCTACTTTATGCTGAAAACACAGACTTTGAGTGTTTCATGGCTCTTTTCAGCTGAGTGTACTGGAATGTTTTGTTCCATAAGAATACAAACATAAGAATACAAAAATCATAAATAAGTCAGCATGGTAGCTTTTACAGCATTCATATTCTGGACAGTTACTTATTTGATCATTTGATCACTACTTTGATCAGTGTTGCCCACATCATGGCCAAGACACACGCCCACAGTACTTCCAGGTTCGACTCAATACTTTGTAAACCACAGGTGACAATGTTTCTTTTTAGATATCCCATGAGTCCGCAGTTAGCCTCAAATAAGTCCCACCATCAACCTGACAATGACAGATGACATGATCATACCTGTCAGTGTCTGGTTGTTCTACCAGCCCCCTAACAAAAGGTGAGGTTACCTGCGGACAAGTCAGGCTGGACACAGAACGACTCAAATAAAGACAGAAATAAGTAGCCTCCAGAAGCTTCTGCGTCACAGTAGCACATTTCACAGAAACACCGTGTCTCTGCTTCTCTTTTCCACTCTCTCACGAGTGTTCTTTCACAGAAACACAGTGTCTCTGCTTCGCTCTTCCACTCTCTCACGAGTGTTCTTTCACCGATGATATCATCACCCCGTGAGGCAAGAAATAGACCGGAAATGACTTGCATCCCTCGGTTGCCACGGCGACTGTGGTTCAGGGTTGAGTTTAGCACCCACGTGTGAAGGTTCTGGCCACTCCGAGGTGCCGAGTTCACACCAGTGTCACAGAAGGGAGGCCACAGACCAACTGTTCATCTGTGCTGAGGTCACTCTGACAGTCTGTGTGAGCTGAGGGAACATCTATCTTTGAACACTGCCTTCATCCTGGAGAGGCTTCTGCATCACACTAGTACAGTACACACACACACACACACACACACACACACACACACACACACACACACACACACACAAACACACATTGAAAACATGTGGCCTGCGAAAAAAATGAATACTCACATCACATCAGGGTCTAAATATTTAATAGATGTGAATGGTACGTGTGTGTGTGTGTGTGTGTGTGTGTGTGTGTGTGTGTGTGTCTCCATCACTGGCAGAGTCCACAGATAACCTTCACACCTCATCTGTGTGTAGGGGGGAGTGTACTTGTGAGCCTCAGGTTATTTCAGGTCTCTGCACTGTGTCCTGCAGACACACACACACACACACTCTCTCTCCCTCTCGAGTCCCTGTCCCTCACAGCCCAGCCGTGCCCTCTCTCTCTGCTGGCGGGATGCTTTCCGACTCCCCGCTGTCCTCATGGAAACGGATCTGAGGGAAGCCCACTCGCTGCTCCACCCAGTCGGCTACTGCCAGCAACATCCTGTCCTGTAGTGGCTGTCCAATCAGCTGCAGGCCTATGGGGAGACCTCGAGATGACAGCGCTGTTGGCACGGTGACCGCTGGGAGACCTGGGTTTACAGGTGGAAAGTTAGAGGGGTCAAGATGTCATTGGGGTGAGGTCACAGCAAGGAAAAGGCCGTCCATCAGGAGCCTTCAGTAAGGTAATGATCAATCTGATCAGTTAATTATTGATTGGTAATCACAAGTTACTTATTAATCACAGGTTTGAGGCCTTTCATTCATGAGGACAGGTAGAATCCAATCAATCAATCAATCAATTCAATCTTATATAGCGCTTCTCTATATACCCGAAGTCGCTTTACAGAGTCCAGAGTCCAGTAGTCATTCATACCGGTGGTGGTAAGCTACCTCAGTAGCCACAGGTGCCCTGGGGCAGACTGACAGAATCCAGTGTCTCAGTAGAGACTACTTGCAGTGGATAGGGCTATTTCTTAACTTCATGATATTCATCACTTGTGTAAGGTCTATTCCTGTGACAAGACACTTTTTGTACCCTTTTTTGGTATATCACAACTGCCAAATTTGGTAGCAAGTTGAGCACAGTAAACCACAGTGTGATGCAGTAGTGTGTGTGTGTGTGTGTGTGTGTGTGTTGTGTGTGTGTTTGTGTTTGTACCGGCCATGTTGGCAGGCTGTGTGAAGACGTCCTCCTGGGCACTGCGCGTGCGGTTGTCCTCGCTGATGAACTCCCGGTAGGCCGCGGCGTCACCGAGGGTGGTGGGTGTGAGCAGCACGTCGACCCCGGAGCTGAAGACCCTGCTGAAGTCCTCGGCGATCAGACGGCGCACCTGCTGCGCCTTCACAAAGTACTGCTCGTAGTTCCTGTGTAGGGAGGGGGGAGAATAGCCAATCACATCACAGCACAGCACAGCGTACATTTTTTGTTTTGCTTATAGAAGCGATTTAATACTTTGATCTTGGATATTTTCAATAAGTTACTTAGTTAAAGTGTAACTTCACCCCCAGCTCTGAGCCTAACTCCACCTACTTCATCATTTGGATGAATGCTAAACAATGGGCAAGGGGCTAAGAAGGCTGGAGGCGTAAACTCCTGTGAATGATGAGTCCCAATCAGCCCATGACAGTGAGATTCACACTCACGGGGGCGGAGGAGGGACGCGTGTTGAGTCATTTTCAACCCATAAAAAGAATATTTTAATAAAAATGCGAATTTTCATCACAGTAGAGTCATATCATTTAGTTTACAGCCTAAAACACACACATGTAAGGCTGCAGTTATACCTTGAATTGTACAATGGAGAACTAACTAACTTCACAACAGCAATAACACAAGTATTTCATCTTTTACTAACTATTGTCTAGTGTTATCACAGTCTAACGACAAGTAAAATGAAGCTTCATTCTCAACAAGAACTTCAAGGAAGTGACAGGTACTGTTTGAGCAGGAAATAGTTCCCGGAGAGGATCCTCCTGCGGACTACATCGTTGAAGCCGTCGTGGCGCGTGGCGGCATACATGGCCTCTGTGGAGCTGCTCTCTGGGCTGCGGAGGCCTGTGGCGTGGGGTGGGGTGAGGTAGGGGGGTGGGCGATAAACATTTGTAGCGAACAAAACGACATCTTTGTGTGTCTACATTCTCTCTCATTATCTTACACACACACACACACACGCACACACGCACACAATTAATGCATTAATAGCGACACACATCCAAACAGACACTGCACCCATCATTACCGTATTCCACCCCGTCGAAGCGTGCCATGTTGGACGCCACCTCACAGCAGCAGAGCACGTGGTAGCAGACGATGGAGAACTGGGTGTGTGGGAGGGAGACCTCTCGGACCTGCACCCCCGCCTGCTCAAACAGGTCTGTGACGCGGGACCACTGACGGAGCGTCTCGGGCGACAGGCCCGGTGCATGGTACTCCTGTGAACCACACCATAGGCTGGGCCATTACACAGGTGGACTAGAAGAACTTCTTTTGATACACTTTAGACACAACTAAAACGTGATGGCTAAGAACTGAATATAAAGGATCAGCAATCAAAGAATCCTAAACTAAGTAAAACAGAAGTATCATTGAAAGACTAATATTTCGAAATACTCCTCTGGTGTCCGAACATATGCATTTCCTCAATTCAGATGTTGTTCAATAATTTATTTACATATTTCACACAACTGTCTTTAGTTACTCTCACAACCCACACCACCCCCTAAACATGTTCTAAAATAAACCCACACCATTCCTGAAAGACCTTGCCTAATGTTTACTTCAATCTTATACCATTGCTTTGTAATGCACAGAAGTTCTGAGGTTTACCTGTGGGATTCCCACTGTGATTTGTCTGATGTCAAAGTCCTCCGGCAAGCCAGCTTCCCCAGGGGGACTAGGGATTGTGGTTGCATCCAGCATGTCCTGGCCTTGAAGCATGCCTAGATCACACCACACACACACACACACTCAATGGAAATGCCCATACTCTGCACACTGAATAAAAACACATTCAAAAGCACATGAGATGATCTAACTACACACTGACAAAGATGTACACCATCAGATACACCACTGCCACAGACATTCCCAGATAAAGACATACCCAGGACGATGGCTGCGTCGTGGGCGCTCCGGGTCATGATTCCAGGCACGTCCATAGAGTTGACCAGAGGGATGAGCCCGTGGCGGGACAGCAGGCCGTAGGTGGGCTTCAGGGCCAGCAGCCCACACAGGGCGCCAGGGTTACGGGTGGACCCGCCTGTGTCTGAGCCTAAAGCGCTGACACAAACAAACAACACCCTTGTGAACATGTTGGGTTCCCTGACGCCGACATGCTAACAGGCAGGCACCCACCTACAACCAAGCACACACACGCACACTCTCAAAGGACACACACACACACACACACACACACACACACACACACAACACACAACTTACAAAAAGCTGCTAAGTGATGCCACAGCAGCTGCGCTTCCCCCTGAGCTTCCTCCTGTGATGACCCAGTCAGACTCAGCCTCTGGCCCGCAATGCTGTCTGTATGACTCTGCATCACTCCAGGGGTTACGCACCGGCCCAAACACCCCATCCGTGCTTCCTGCTCTACACAACACACACACACACACACACACACACACACACACACACCACACACACACACACAGACAGACATACACACAGAGACAGACAGACAGACATATTAGCACAGGTATTAACACATACAACTACAGTTTGTGCTGATGGTCTGAAACACAGTGTACCCCATGGCAAACTCATCCAGGTTTGTCTTCCCCAGGAGAACAGCTCCCTGATCCAGCAGTTTCTGCACCACTGTGGCATTGAATGGAGGAACGTAGCCTGCACAACCAGAACAGAGACATTCATTCATTCTCGTTAATCTCAGCTTGGCTTTTTCACCTACATACTTCTGAACATCAGGGTCATCTCCTTTGGTTACTGACCTCCTAACATCTTTGAGGCACACGTGGTGAGGATGTCTTAGTGCAAAAGTTGTCCTTCACAGCGAAGGGTATGCCATCCAAAGGCCCTC
This sequence comes from Clupea harengus, assembly GCF_900700415.2. NCBI lineage: Eukaryota > Metazoa > Chordata > Actinopteri > Clupeiformes > Clupeidae > Clupea > Clupea harengus. The sequence goes on from NC_045165.1 coordinate 4,279,271, forward strand.
TGGATGTGCCTAAGGGAGTTCATAAGTCAGGCGCATAGAGCCAAACACACAGGTACATGGTACGCAGAAAGGTTCAGAAACATACCTTTCTGGAAGCGCACCTCTGCCTCCTGGGCTTGTTTCATGGCCGTTTCTTCGGTCACTGTGATGTAGGCATTGAGGCGGCGAGTTCTTTTGATGCGGTTCAGACATTTTCGGCAGAGCTCCGTGGGGGAGAGCTGGCCCTTCCTCAGCGCGCGGGCGACCTGATAGGATGCGTACGCGGCAATGATTCAGTCACAGCTCCAGTGCAATAACATTGCAAGGGATGAAGGGTGGCTACAACCATACTTTATAATCTAAATATCATATCTTGACTGACTGAGCTGAGATAATTCAGTGTAGGGTATCGAGATGGTATTACGCATCAACATCACTTTGGCTCATTTAACTGCATGGCGAGGGGCAAGTCACTTAACTATGAACTTCCGTAAGCTGTGTAACCGTAACTCCAAAACGTAAGCATTTAGCCTAATAACACATTTCATACCAATTCAGTTTCATCACATAACGTTAGGCATGATCTTGCAGCCTTAATTTGATGTATTTCGACACTATGCAATGAAAGAGAACGGGTGTATTAAAGTTGGTACCTACCTCTCTTATGGAAAAACCAAGCACATTCATTTTAACGTAGTATCACATAGATATCCGTATTATTTCATTCCCCAACCTTCATGTGAGGTCCCTGTGCGCTGACATCTTGGTTGCTTTTCTGACATCACAGTTTCCGCGGCTTTGGTTGGTCGAGCAAACTTCAAAATGTACTTTGATTGGTCGACATTTTCAAGTCACAGTCAACACAAGCCGACTGTCAACTGAGCTGGGCATGGGGACGGTGTAGCAGGAAAGTCGAAACTCTTGCTTTAGATGAAGCGTGAAACAATATTAGTACTTACAGTATTAACATTCAGGAATGATGAATGATGCTGTTCAAGGAACAGTAATCTTACAATCGCCATGAATGTAGTAATGATTACATGTTGCGGTTAAGGTTATGCTAGCGTTTAGCTAACTGATATCAAATAGCTGCATTAGATATTCTTTAGTCTTATCCTTACGGTTCGATCTTGGAATATGCATTCGCTTACAAAGATAATATTAAGAGCCCCCCTTGTTACAGTATGTGGTTTGAACACACCTGTATTGGGGAGGGCAAGCCTTCGGAATTTCAGCACCTCTCGCGGTCGCATGACCGTGATGCCTGCGTGGGTCATTGACAAGTACGGTGACAACGATGTGCTGAGATTCACCAAAAATGCTCCGTTCCCAATTATCCACTACCCTAATGAGGTTATCGTCAAAGTCCACTCCACATCTCTAAATCCTATAGATGTCAGCATGAGGGGTGAGTTAAAATATGTAGCCTAACTTATTGTCTCAAGAAATCAATGAAAAAGAGCAATTGTCCAACCGTCTTTGTAAATAGTAAATATTCGTGTTCAGTCAGTCCCAATATAGTCAGAATGAATAAGCAAATGATTACATAAGAGGGCACTGTGTGTTTGTCTCACGCCACATAGGCTGACATCTAGTTCTGTGATGAAGGGTTTGGTGTCCTCCTGCACTGTACTTCAAACCACACACCACAGCCAACCAACGCAAACACATTGGCCAGTGAAGTAGTTTTAACAGGGGCTACACTTGTGGGAGCATGTGATCACTTCGTGGAGAGTTTATCATACTCATGGCAGTCTCTCTCTCTCTCTCTCTCTCTCTACCACTTGCTGTCATTGTTAAAATGGTCAGTTACCAGGCACCTCAAGTACCACCAAATGGGGTCAGGTTTCCACAGAACTGTGTTATTTTCCATATCTTGCCACTGTATGCTGTAAAAGTAACCACAAATGACCCAAACAACTCAGTAAAACACTTCACTGGAATAACTACATCTGTCTACAGTACATTGTTACTGATATTGATCAGTGATGTTCATTCGCAGGCTATATACAGAAAATGAGTCTCGCTGTGGTCAGAAACACAAACTATCTGCTCTGCTATGTCTGTAGCTATTTATAACACTATGTACCTCACTCAGTGTGCCTATCTGTTTGATCTGTTTGATCTGTTGTGTCTGTTCCTGTCTGTCTTATCTATCTTTTCAGGTGGTTATGGTGCTGCCACTATGGCTATGAAGCGGGACCCCCTATACATGAACCAGAAGGGGAGTGAGTTCCCCTTGATCCTTGGTCGCGACCTCTCCGGGGTCATCATGGAGTGTGGCTTGGACGTGGCCTACTTCAACCAGGAGATGAGGTGGCCAGGCATACAAACACATGCACGCACTCACCCACCCACCCACACATGGTTTAAATGTCACCTTTGTTTAACCTGGATTGTGTTCAGTCAGTAGGACTCATTGAGAAGAAATGTGTGTGTGTGTGTGTGTGTGTGTGTGTGTGTGTGTGTGTGTGTGTGTGTGTGTGTGTATCGAGAGAGAAATCTGAATTAATAATTCTCAGTCATAGCTTGCTGACTCCTCGAGGGCCCTTTTATCCTTTTAAAGAAACAACCTGTGACTAATCAGTTGTGAAACCAAGTGAGCATATGTTTGACGTCAGGGACAAGTGTGTGTATACTGAGCAAGTTCTGAGAAAAAGAGCATGTGTCTCCCCACAAGGTTTTACATTTTGGTTAAATCTGGTTGATTTAGTCACTCAACATAACCCTGCGCATACTAGCTAGGCTATTGCTTCTGGGTTAAACAGACATATGTCATATTTGTGCACTGTAATAAATGCATGTTGGTATTTTTGGCTTCTCCTCAGTAAGGCTTCTGTGGGCTGCAGTTCCATTTGTTTCAGGCACACGTGTGTAAGTGTCAAGTGGAGGGTTTAAACTAACCCAAAGACTTTCTATCTAGACTATCTCTGCCATCTGGTCTGCCCCACTTAGTGTAGCTCAGCCACATAATGTGTGTGGTTAGCGTGACAGGAAGACGCTCCTTGTGGGTTTGCAAAGCTGAAACCGCCCGCCCTCACGCCGCCCCCTGTTTCTCACTTTTCCCTTCCTCTCTTTCTTTCGCTCTGTTCTTTTCATTCTGTCACCCTTTGTTTCATTCTGTCACTCTTTCTACCTCTTTTCTTGGTATTCTATCTCACATTTTCTGTTGTTCTCCCAGTCTTCCTTTGTCTCTCTCTCTCTCTCTCTCTCTCTCTCTCTCTCTCTCTCTCTCCTCAGTGGCTGTATTTCTGAAGGAAGTCTGCCTTTTCTCAAGGCTTTGTTGGACTGTCTGACAGGCGCCATGTATATGTGAAGCTGCGTATTGTGTGAGGAGAGGTTGTGTAAGACAACACATGCAGGGCAGGGATGCAATTGTATCTCTCTCTCTCTCTCTCTCTGTGTGTGTGTGTGTGTGTGTGTGTGGTAGGTGTGTAGGTGTGTAGGTGTGTGTGTGTGTGTTTGTGTGTGTGTGTGTGTGTGTGAGAGAGAGAGAGAGAGTGTGTGTGTGTGTGTGTGTGTGTGTGTGTGTGTGTATGTGTGTAATGTCTTTGTGTCTATTGGAGGCCTCAGTTACACCTTTAATCAGATCATGCAATTTACCACCCTTAGATGTTTGATTCAACAAATTATATCTGGTTTATGTGGAGAGATAGAAATGCCCACACACACATACATAAACACCCACACAGTCTCTCTCACACTGAGCTAGAAAAGTATGTGACAGCTGGTGTGATAATTGATTATCTCACTGAGGAACAGTTGGACTCATTAGTGATAGACTGATACATTATTGGATTTATGTGTGATTATTAGTAAGAGACGCTACTTGAAATCTGTGCCAATACTGGCGAAATTAACTTTTTTTTGGAGTAAGCTAATCTAGCTCATCAGACTTAGGTTGTTATCTGCAGGATAGTAGAATGCGTTAGAAGGTTCTGTGGGTCAGAATGGGGTCTGGAAGGTGCTTTCACAGAGAAACTTTTGATCGTGTCATGGTTCTATTTGCTGTACTGAAAGAGAATTACTCAATAGACATCACAATAGTGAAAATAATGTGCAACTCACATGTGATTTAACAGGTGAAAATATTTACATAACTAAACACTAAACAGACAGGTAAGAGTTTACAACAGGTCAAACATTGCAGGAACATTGAGCAGCAGAGCTATGCTCCATTTAGTTGCATTGTACTCTGTGTATTTAATGGCTAAGGTGATCTCAGGTACTGAAAGGAGGTTGTCGTAGTGCCTAACAGTCTGCTTGTTCTGAGAACAAGGTAAACAAGGAGTAACAGGATGTGTCAATAACACAAAGCCAATGAGTATGCTTTCTATCATCCGGTGAAGGCAGATCAACTTTGACATCAAGGAAACAAAGATGTGATTTACGGTATAACCAGTGATTACTATCTAATCACTAATCAATAGATAAGGAGTGGTGTAGTCATTTAAATAGGATGCAAACTAGGACCTTCTAGTGAGCCTTGAGGAACCCCTGTGGCGATAGGAAGAACATAAGAGATCGCATTACCAAAACATACCACTGATTGCTACTGTGAATCTTGTGTTCATAAACTCTTTCATTCATAAACTCGTTCATAAACTTACAGCATTACCAAAACATACCCCTGATTTGCTACTGTGACTCTTGTGTTCATAAACTCTTTCATTCATAAACTCGTTCATAAACTTACAGCATTACCAAAACATACCACTGATTTACTGTGAATCTTGTGTTCATAAACTCGTTCATAAACTTTCAGAGGTGCTGCGGTAAAGCTACATTTTACTTTTTACAACCCAGATTTTCTTGCACTTTTTAGAAAACATAACACAGAAAGTAACCTGCAATTTATCTTTGCAAAACAGGGGTACAAATGGATGTTTCCTTAAAAACGATAGAGTGGACAGGGAGACTTAAAGGAATTAAAGGTTTTGGGAATATCTGTGTGTATTGAATGTGTGCTATGTGTGTATTATGTGTATACGTATGTGGAGGAGGGAAATGAAACAGTGCATTGCTAAACAAGAGTGCTAATTTGTGTGTGTGTTTGTATGTGAATGTGTCTCTGTGTGTGTGTGTGTGTGTGTGTGTGTGTGTGTGTGTGTGTGTGTGTGTGTGTGTGTGTGTGTGTGTGTGTGTGTGTGTGTGTGTGTGTGTGTGTGTGTGTGTGTGTGTGTGTGTGTGTGTGTGTGTGTGTGTGTGTGTGTAGTGCATTGCTAAACAGAGTGCTACTTTGTGTGTGTGTTTCAGGTATGGGCTGCCATCCCCCCCTGGAAACAGGGCAGTCTAGCCGAGTTTGTGGTCCTCAGCGCTAACGAGGTAACTTAACGCGGCTCCTTCTTAGTCACTGAACACCATATACACAGCTTAACACAGTTCCTTTTCTCAGTCACTGAACACCATATACACAGCTTAACACGGCTCCTTCTCAGGCACTGAACACCATATACACAGCTTAACACGGCTCCTTCTCAGGCACTGAACACCATATACACAGCTTAACACGGCTCCTTCTCAGGCACTGAACACCATATACACCGCTTAACACGGCTCCTTCTCAGTCACTGAACACCATATACACAGCTTAACACGGCTCCTTCTCAGGCACTGAACACCATATACACAGCTTAACACAGCTCCTTCTCAGTCACCGGTGATATACTGGCACTGTCTAACACCATATACACAGTGAACAGGCTATAATATACTTTGCAAACAAAAAAAGCGGTTGACCTGCAGGCATCAGTAGCAGTGTGTTTAAAACAGAAAAGCAACATGTTTCATGAACAGACACATAGTGATATGATATTACAAACGTATGATATTGTGTCTTTAACATTGACTTGGCCACGTTAAACTTACAGACACATTCACATTGGCCAGGTGCACTGTGCCCCACAGTATACACTAATTACTCACACACACAGATGTAAAGAATGCTGTCTGCCACTGGCATCATCATCATCATCATCATCATCAACACATCGTAAACTCTTGATACTTTATATTACAATTTCCACTAGAGACCCAATCATGCACTGACAATCCAAAACATATGTGTGTGTTTGTCTGTGTATGAGTGTGTTTGTCTGTGTTTGTGTGTGTTTGTGTGTGTATGTGTGTGTTTGTCTGTGTTTGT
>NC_045165.1:4292894-4297894 GCF_900700415.2 Clupea harengus
TTGTGTGTGGTGTGCTCTGCCAGTAGGTCAGTAGGGCGTCATTCTTTAAGATTATGTGGACAATATTACAGAGATACATTTATATAACTTTCACTCTCATCCTATAAATTGTGTTATTACTGAAATTTAGTAATAGGGTTTACTTTTATAGATTTATTCTTTGTCAGAAGCTTGGATTATCCTAATATTCAAGTTGTTTTTCTAATTAAAAACTAGTGATTTAAAATCAAAGTAGCTTTTAAACTTTTGTTACAAATGACAAGTCACTGTTTGATATCTGTTCATCGTGAATATAAAACATATATTTGACATGTTAGTTTTCCTTTCTATTGCATCTGCTGAGAGACCAGTCCTGCTGACCCCTCTCAGCTGAGTGTTAAATATTTCACATGCCAGTGGCTCTCTTAAATACAAAACCAGACCAACAGGGTCCATACATATCCACGATTTACCCATCTGGACCTATATATGGAGGGAGAACAAAAAAAAAGAGAGAGAAACAGAGGGAGAGAGGGAGAGAGAGAGAGATCATGAAGGCCAGAGAGTCCCGCCTGTGAAATCCCAGCTGCAGAGGCGGGTAATCCCACACTCATCCCGCCTAATCTGCCGCCATTGTCCCCCGCCCCGCTCCGCCGGGCGAAATCTGCTCGCGTCAGGAGATCGCTGCGGGCGCCGGCGGTGACCTCACGCCCGCCGCCCCGCCGTAGAAATGTTGCCGTGGCGATGGGAGGTGCAGATAACGGAGGCGTGAGGCGGTGGAAATGTGCCTCGTGAGTCACGACACGGCCGCCCCTCCGCTCCCAGCGCTGGTGGGGGTCCCAGGCGGGGAGGCACAGGGAGGCGTAGGGAGGCGCGGGGCATTGGCTGGGTACCGGGGAGGCGCAGGGCATGGGCTGGGTACCAGAGAGGAAACAAAGATGCTTTTGATAGTAACTCAACAAAATGGGTCTTGCGTTTGTTTTCGGTGAACTGCAGGGAGGTTCGATTTTTCAGATATTCTCTTTATTCCTTCTAAATTCGAGTTAGCATTTAACACTCCAGTCTGTGTGTGTGTGTGTGTGTGTGTGTGTGTGTGTGTGTGTGTGTGTGTGTGTGTGTGTAATTGTGTCCATTGAAGACAGAGACCTCAGTCACACCTGTGATCAGATCATGCGATACACCACCCTGTTTGATACAACGAATAATGGTTTACCCGTTTACCGAGAAATAGAAATGCAGTCAGAGAACAAAAGAGGCTTCAGAGAAACATGTCTGCGTTTTTACCCGAGTACCCCCAAAACCACATCCTGTCTCATCTTCTCAACCCCTCCCCCCCCCCTCTTTTTTTAAAACTACCATTTCCTCTTTATCTCTCTCTCTCTCGCTCCCTGTCCCTCCATCATTTCCTCTTTATCTCTCTCTCTCGCTCCCTGTCCCTCCATCATTTCCTCTTTCTCTCTCTCTCTCTCCCTCCCTGTCCCTCCATCATTTCCTCTTTATCTCTCTCTCTCTCGCTCCCTGTCCCTCCATCATTTCCTCTTTCTCTCTCTCTCTCTCCCTGTCCCTCCATCATTTCCTCTTTCTCTCTCTCTCGCTCCCTGTCTCTCCGTCTCAGGTGAAGCCGGTGGTGGGGGAGACGTTCCCTTTCTCTCAGGTCCCGCAGGCCTTCCTGAAGGTGGAGGCAGGCCACGCCCGTGGCAAGACCGTCATTAATGTCATCTGAGAAGATGCCGTCGCTCAGATCGCTCAGTAACCATGGCGATTACACAACAGAGATTGTTTTCGTGGTCCACATCTGCCTGCAGGGACGAGTCTGCAGTGTGGGTTGTGGCGTTGCCACCAGTCAGTCATTTCCTGCCCGTGTGTGTGTGTGTGTGTGTGTGTGTGTGTGTTTGTGTGTGTGTGTGTGTGTGTGTGTGTTTGCGCGCGCCACGCACGCACATTGGAACTCGTATTTGTCGAATTTGTTTGTCACGGTATGGTGAGCGAGTATGTGTGGAATGCATTGCCATCACAGAGACAATAAAAGATTCTTTAATCCTTTGGAATGTAACGGTATCAGTATTTTCTAGAAAAATCCAACATTTACAAGAACAGAGCCAGTTACAGAAAAAAAAAAAGAAGATAAATCTGTATATCTGGATACACAACCATGGCACCACCTTACAGCGAGTGTGTGTGTGTGTGTGTGTTTGCCTTGTGAGTGTGTGAAATACATTATGAAAAATCATACATTTACAGATATTTGTGCTTAAAACGTCATGGCATACATGTGTGTGTGTGTGTGTGTGTGTGTGTGTGTGTGGTGTACTTTACAAAGTCACATCAAGGTCATATAATTCATGGAATAGTCAGAAATGAGTTAGTCATGACTTGGTTAGTCATAACTTAACCCCATTATAGAACAGTAAAAGTTATAAGGGTCCATACTGTGCGCAGTAAGCTTGCCGGGTCTCTAGTGAATGTTTAAAGTGGTCCTGAAATGTTCTTCAGAAAGTGCCGGATAAATTAGTGTTAAGGGGTGGTCAGGGTTACTTGATTGCGCTCAAATGTGTTAGACAAACACCAGCCCTTAGAAGTCCACTGCTCTGAAGTCCTCTGGGCTGCTGTGTGCTACTAGTGTTTCTAGTGCTGATGTCCACAGAGGCCCCAAGAAGGCAGAGGTGTAAGAGGTCCTCTCTGTGGCCCCTAGAAGAAGAGTTCATGAGAGGCCCCAAGAAGGCAGAGGTGTAAGAGGTCCTCTCTGTGGCTCCTACAAGAGTTCATAAGAGGCCCCTCACGAGGCTCCGTGGGAAGACGCAGTTCCCCATGATGTCCGTCGTGAGTCTGGTGCTTGCTTGGTTGGCCGGGTTACAGGATCTCCACGGTCCATCTCTGGTTGGCCTTCCTCTCGTCCAGCGTGTTGACGATCACCTGGTTCCTGTCGTACTGCTGGCCGCCTGGGAGCAGGAAGCAGATGGTTGTCAGTGCACGTCACATCAACATATTTTGCAAGCAAATGTAAACCTAATTGTAATGGAACATGTGCACTGCACACTGTCACTGCATAAACAATGCTATTGTGAGGCCTCCTAGTGGTCGTGAAGGGGAAGGGCAGACATTAGTGGAGAGGAGTGAGACTTACTGACTGAACTCACTACAGTTTTCTGCAGTCACAGAGAGAGAGAGCACTGATGCTATAACAAAGGACTTAAATCACATTTTACTGACTTACATATCCTCGAACTTATATAGTATTAATATAAAACTAAAAAATGGCTTTCGATGCCTGTAAAGAACGTCTTTGGTTAAACAATACAAGCACTACACTTCACTTCTCTGACTATCCACTAGATGGCAGTAACAGCTTAGGTTAACAGCTGTAGAGTTGGAGGAACAGGATTGTCCTGCAGGAGAAAAAAAAACCTATTTGTGGAGCATCTGTTGCCATTTTAATAACTAATTTAAAAAGGGAGGATAACAAACATTTACATAATTTAACCACATCATATCCGTTCACTATCCCTTAACAAAATTTTAAGGGGATTGCTGATTGCAGATTGCTTTTTCATTAGTGTAGGTGAGGGCTTGCTTATGTAGAATCAGTGTGTGTCTCTGTGTCCCTATATGTTGTGGAGCCAGCTTAATAGACCAGGAGCACTCAGCTCAGTTGTGGCCCCACTTGTAAACCAAAACAAGATATTTAAACTCTAGAAAACTGATGTCATGACTGGTACTTTAAATATAACGTGCGTATCTGTCAGACTGCAGTGATGGGAGATGTCTGTGCGTGTCTTGGGTGCAGGGCTTGGCTGATGACAAAGTGCCAGATTGTTCGGTGGAAGAGTCTGGGCAGGCCTCTACAGGTCTTCTGGAGAGTGTGTGTGTGTGTGTGTGTGTGTGTGTGTGTGACCAGCGAGGGGGGAGGACATTCGTCATCACTTTCACCCCACTCCCAAACCAGGTGTGTGTGTGGTAACAGCAGACATGGTGGGGCAGCTCTATACACACCCAGCCCCGCCCCACCCCCACCCACACACACACACCCACACACATACACACACACACACCCAGTCCACTCAGGCCGATGAGGAGCTGACAGGAAGTGAGTTACACCCTCACCTGAACCTCCTATACTCCTGCCTGCAGGCTATCTGAACCATTCAACCTCCTCCACTCCTGCCTGCAGGCTATCTGAACCATTTAGGTCAAAGGCTCACGCCCTTCCTTCTTATCTCGGCCCTTTCTTCAATCTCTGTTCCACAGTCTTAAAAAAAAAATGAAAGTGCTTCTAGAGCCACGACTGCTGATGTGATTTTGATGGGCATATAAGTAAACATTCCTGAGTGGTTCAACATGTTCCTTATGTGTGTTTCATACATCTTGTTTCTCTGGAGATGTAAAACTGTGAGCCAATTACTGATGTGTACGAGCTATTTCATGTTTTGAAGTAAAGAACGACTGCGGCTGCTTTATCAAACTCTTAATTTTTCTTTTGTCCATTGAAAAAACGTTAGCTAGTTAAGGAACCCTCTAGAACAGAGCAGTGGAGAGGGTCTGACCTTTGACCTCCAGCACCAGCTCTGGGTTGACGTGTGTGCGGATGCGGCCGTCCTGTGTGATGCTCCACAGCTGGTTGTCCTTCCCCGGCTCCGCCGAGACGCTCAGCCGGCATCCTGCCATGACAACGGTGCCCGACGTCTCCAGGCAACAGTCCTCCACCAGCTGTGGCAGACAGGAAGTGATGAATGATCCAGTGACAGGCCGTTTGGGGCTTTGTTATATAAGTGTGTATACAAGAGGTGTGTACAGTACAGCACATTCATGCAACCTTGCAGTGTAGTAGGTAGGTACTCTCTCTCTCACATGCATGCACACACACACACACACACACACACACACACACACACCTTACAGTGTAGTAGCTAGGTACTCTCTCTCTCTCTCACATGCATGCACACACACACACACACACACACACACTCACACACCTTACAGTGTAGTAGCTAGGTACTCTCTCTCTCTCTCACATGCACACACAC
>NC_045165.1:4305394-4307894 GCF_900700415.2 Clupea harengus
TTTAAATGTTGTGTATAACTTCATGAACACCGTAATGGCTGGTAAATGACCATCGTGATGCCGGGTAAAACCTCTTGCTGTCATTGTCAGAAGTCGTGCCACTGATTTGGGTCCATATGAACATAGTGAAAGCACACCAACTTCATCGTCAGCAAACAGTCTCTCTACAGAACTTACAATAGCCTTAAGATACTGTAAAAAGACAGATGATAAATCTGTTGCATTACCTTGACGTTATGTGGATTTTCCACTTTAATCCCACCCTGAGGAAGAAAATAACACATACTCATCATATAAATATTCATATTTTCTTTGAGTATACATTCAGCAAGTCTTTCTTTTATTTCTATGTGTTTGAAAGGTTACATGCATATTGTATGTGTATATATATATAATATAATATTGTATATTTGTGTGTATATATACAGTATATACAATATAATATTGTATAATTTTGTATTGTATTATATATACAGTATATATATAAGGCATATTGTATAAACTTGTCACATTGGGAACTTGGGACCAGTGCATCACTGGTCTGTATGTGTGTGCACAGGGCATTTGTGTTTGGTGAGTATGTGAGTATGTGAGTATTGTTGAGTATGTGAGTATGTGAGTATTGGTGAATATGTGAGTATGCGAGTATTGTTGAGTATTGTTGAGTATGTGAGTATTGGTGAGTATTTGTGAGTATTGCTGAGTATGTGAGTGTGAGTATTGTTGAGTATGTGAGTATTGTTGAGTATGTGAGTATTTGGTGAGTATGGTTGAGTATTGTTGAGTATTGTTGATTATTGTTGAGTATGTGAGTATTGGTGAGTATTTGTGAGTAATGTTGAGTAATGTTGAGTAATGTTGAGTATTGTTGAGTATTGTTGAGTATGTGAGTATTGGTGAGTATTGGTGAGTATGTGAGTATTGGTGAGTATTTGTGAGTATTGGTGAGTATTTGTGAGTATTGGTGAGTATTTGTGAGTATTGATGCGTATGTGAGTATGTGAGTATTTGTGAGTATTGTTGAGTATGTACCATTTTGAGGGGCCGCATGGATCCCACAAAGGGCGTTGGGAAGCCCCATGAATCAGGACAAGGGTACTCTCCCTCCTCCAGCACTGCTAACAGACCATCCAGACCTGGGTCACTGTACACCAGCCACCTGTACACACACACACACACACACACACACACACACACACACACACACACACACACACACACACACACACACACACACAGACACACAGACACAGAAAATTAAAACAGTTCTGCACTGCAAAAATTCAGTGTTCAAAAACAAGCCATAACAGGAACATTTGACTTACCAAGATTTTTTCATAAAAAAAAACCAAATATATCTTAAAACTAGTGTGGCCAGACTAAAAACAAGTACAACTTGATTCTGACGTTCACAAAGCAGTTTTGTACTTGTCAGTGGTGATCAAACAGCCTTATAATTATGGCAATTCTAATTTCAAGCATTAACTTGCTCAGAACCAGTAATACAATCTCAGTAACAAGTTATAATACCTTATTAAGATGATTAAGGACTGAAACGTTTGAAGGAAGTGAAATGCTCTAACATAAAACATGCCTGGACAGAAGAAATATCTTGTCAGACAAAAAACAAGCATATATTTCCTTTGATTTAAGATATTTCATCTTAAAAAGATTTCAATTTTTGCACTGTGTCAAAGGTGAACAGGTTGACTGTGCTATCCCAGGTGAACATGTTTACTGTAACAGGTTGACTGTGTGGCTGTGCCAAGGTTATTATAGTTTTGCATTTTTCACTAGTTTTTATTTTTATTTCGTTTTGACTTTTTGTTTTTAATTTCAGTTTAGTTTTAATTAGTTTTTAAAGCGGGTTTGCTAGTTTAGTTTAGTTTCTATTTTTTGAAAATGCTTAGTTTGAGTTTAGTTTTTATTAGTTTCAGTATTAGTTTTAGTCTTTATCACGGAATGCAACAGACCAAGGGGTGGCCAGTCAGGGAAGCTTCATTTTTTTGCTTGCAAAACAAAATGCTCAACATGAATAGAAGATACAAGCTATAATAAATAATATGTAATAAAAACTCACCAAACATACCATTTAAAAAAAAATATTCACTTAGGACAGATGAACAGCCATCAACAAAAGACAACTATGAAAGATCTGTGTCAGACGTGTGTCAGTCAGAATTTGCGCATGTCCTGTTTAAACAGACAGGAGACAGGGAGACGGTGAGGCAGCGATGAGCTGTGCCTCATTTCAGATTGCGCAATCCCTCACAAACTGGGTTGAGCGCATGCGTAGAACCTATTTAGTCTTGCTGATTTGACGTAAAGCCGCAGTGAAAAAGCACGGAGAGGAGGCAAACAGTACCTCTGCTTCAATGAAGGGAGCATACGAGAGCCCACCGGTCGGGTTTATGCTTGTTCTGCCGTTACTCTTCTTATATTTGACCTTGACTACGAAAATGGAAGATTCTATAGCTAAGCTAAAACATTTCTCATAACT
>NC_045165.1:4312894-4327894 GCF_900700415.2 Clupea harengus
TCACATACAGGAAATTGACATGGTGTGGTTGGGGCATAGGACATAAAACAACAATATATATAAGTAGAAACAAATGTATTAAAACTGAAATGTGTGATGGTTGTGTTTAGAAAGACACACCTTTCCTGGACGCTTGTGGAAGCCTCGTGATGTTGGAGTCTGCAAGGATCATATTCAGAGGAATATTTTAAACAGGCTGACAATGAGTGACACATGTAATACGCTGAATATTCTCAGTTTCTGTTTCATTACTAATATGCCGTCTCAATAAAACACAGGAAAGAAAAAAAATCACACTTCAGTGAGACGGGTGATGTAGTGACACAAAGACGGAAAGTGGAAAATAAGAGAGGTTGACAAACTCTTGTGAAAAATGACTTAACAGGTCCAGACCCAGCCTGAACTAAAGCCTAGAAGGCAAAAAGCCTTCCAGTACAAACAAGCAGAGTAACAAAGAGATAAAAGAGCAGAGAGCAAGAGACAGGAGGATGAGAGCAGAAGAAGAAAAGATACAGTGACAGACCTGGGTCGGGTCTAATCTTTTCATGTATCCTTGATCATGGTAATAGCTCTAGAAAATACAACACAGGCCGAATCAGCACAGCTTTGCAATAATAATAATACTGATGTACTGTAACCACTCAAGTCAATTAACTCACCTTGATAGGGGTCGGTGGCAGTTTGCTCTGAGGTGGGGGCTGGATCACATTTGGAGACGGGGTGCGCCCAGGGAGGTGTTGCTCCATGCTCTGAGGCGAGGGCTGGATCATATTTGGAGACGGGGTGGGCCCAGGGAGGTGTTGCTCCATGCCTGGGGCGGTGACTGCGCTGGGGCCAGTGTTCATCTCCATGGCTGGCAGGAGATTGGGAGGCTCAAAGGCCTTTGAATTGCTGTCAGGGGTGTATTTCTTCTTAACATACTTCTCCAGCAGGTCGGGCAGTTGGACGTCAGTGAAGGAAGGGGGAGATGGGCCGGAGGGGGTTGGCTGTAAATCCACCTGTGGAGGAGCCACTCTCTGCGGGTATACCTGCACCACCTGCCTCATATGCAGCAGAGAACGGAGTCACGATGGGCTTATCCCACCTCGTCAGGCTGGACAGGATGGACATGCGCCCTAGCCTCGAGGAGGCTAATCCACCGTTTTCAGCTGCCTCTTTGTCTTGGTCTTGGTCTTTGCCTTTGTTGTCATCCTCGTCGAGGAGTTTGCCCTCTCCCTTGTGGTCTTCTATTCCAGCAGTGTCTTTGCGGCTGGAGCGTGAAGTGGACTTGATTCCTTGGAACACCATGCTATCCTCTGTGCTCATGCGTTTGCGCAGGACCGTACTGTTGTCCCTGTTATTTCTATTAATGACCATAGCGGGAGACAGATCTCTTTTGTAGGACTTTTTCCTTTTCCCAAAGTCAAACGCATCGGGGTCAAATGGCTTCTCGAAGCG
Organism: Clupea harengus; assembly: GCF_900700415.2. Taxonomy (NCBI): domain Eukaryota; kingdom Metazoa; phylum Chordata; class Actinopteri; order Clupeiformes; family Clupeidae; genus Clupea; species Clupea harengus. Next base: position 4,314,332 of record NC_045165.1, read on the forward strand.
GTCCTCCTTGATGGCGGGCATTGCGAAGGGGGGCGACGGTGCCTTGGCCTGGCAATGTTTTTTGGGAGGGAAGGAGAACGGGGTCCCCAGCTCCTTGATGTTCTGGATGAAGTCGTCAAAGTCGCCAGACTTATCGAGGTTGTCATCTTCGCTAACGGAGCAGTCCATGTCCCTCTCTAAATGGCGCGGCCTCTTGCCAAAGCTGTTGTCGACGTCTAACCAGCTGGACGGGGTGTCGTGACTACCCTTCACGGTGGCGGGGAGGTTCAGCGAAAGGAGGATTTGGGGAGGATCATCGACTGCTGTGGCTGCTTTATTAGCCTTGGATGCCTCAGTCTCCTCCTTGGCTTTTGAGGCAGCAGGCTTGGATGCCTCAGTCTCCTCCTTGGCTTTAAAGGCAGCAGGCTTGGATGCCTCAGTCTCCTCCTTGGCTTTAAAGGCAGCAGGCTTGGATGCCTCAGTCTCCTCCTTGGCTTTTAAGGCAGCAGCCTTGGATGCCTCAGTCTCCTCCTTGGCTTTTAAGGCAGCAGGTTTGGATGCCTCAGTCTCCTCCTTGGCTTTTAAGGCAGCAGCCTTGCATGCCTCAGTCTCCTCCTTGGCTTTTGAGGCAGCAGGTGTTATTTTCTCTTTGGCTTCTGCTTTGTTTACCGTATTGGCTTGAGTGGGCAGGAGGTCTTTAGCGAGTGGAGAGACTTTTGATGGAAGGCGTTCTTTGGGAGTATCTTCAGCATCTTCCGTGCTTGTTTTGGGCAAGTCAGTGAGACTTACAGCTTTGTCCTCCGAGCGTTTTAAAGCAATGGCCTTTGGTCCCTCTTTGGATTTATTTTGGTTTGCCATGTTCTCCGTCAGGGGTTCGTTTAGGTGGTTTGCCATGTTCTCCGTCAGGGGTTCGTTTAAGTGCAGGGAGTCTTTGGAATCTTTGGTTCTGTCTGCTATTTTCTCAATTTCTGGCTGAATTTCAACCTTTTCAACAGCGAGGGTCTTGATGCTCTTCGCAGTCGCTTCTGCTGTCTTTCCATCTCTTTTCTTCTTCTTCCTCCTTTCTTTCGGCTCGTCCGTCCTCACTGGTGCCTCTGTATCCAGTGGTTTGCTCTCCTCAGGAGTGCTCTCCTCTGACTTCGGTGTCTCCGCGACCCTCTTCTGTTGACTCTCCTGAGAGGCTCTCTCAGATGTTTTGAGTCCTTCTTTCTCCTGGACGACTGCAGCCACGGCTGTGGGTGGACCTGCAGCCACAGCATCCAGGCCATTCTCCACAGGCCTTTCCTCACGCTTAGCCTTCGCATCACTGGGGACGTCTGAGGCATTTTGGATTGGCTCTGAGTTTTTCTGACTCTTGGGATAATTGAAGATGCGGTCTGGTGATGCAGGTTTAGGAGATTTCACTTCCTTTGGATCAGATGTGGTGGTCTTTCCTCTTTGTTTTGGTGTCTTCTCCACAGCCATCTTTTCAGGAACCCGCTTTTTCTCTACATGTTCTGCTGCAGCTGTAATTGATTCTGTGTCTTTTGAAAGTGCAGAGGCTTGGTCAGGTGAGACAGGTTTGGGAGATTTAGCTTCTTGTTGCTCTGATTTTTCCTGTCCTCTTTGCTGCTGTGTCTTCTCCACAGTCTTTTCAAGAGCAGGCTTTTTCTCCCTAAGGTCTGCTGTGGTTTTACTAGCCTCTGTGTTCTTTAGACTCGCAGGAGGTTTGACTTCAGATGAACATGAGTTAGAGGAGGTGGGTTTATTATTTAGATTCACCTCCACGGGGTCAGGACAGTCCTTTCCTGTCTGCTTGGCTGTCTTCTCCACAGCAGGCTTCGCAGCAACAGCGCGCTTTTCTTCCACATGTTCCGCCGCGGTTCCCCCGCCGGCGCTCGATTTCTCTTTTCCTCCCTCTCTCTCGCTTGTTTACTTTCCGTCCTCACGGTGGGCGGCCCACATCTGGCTTGCTCTGTTGTACCTTGTCTGCGGGATCCACATCTGGTCTGGTCTGGTCTTCGTTTGTCTGAGATTTACAGCCTCCGGAGTCGGAGGACTCTGCATCTGATTTCGTAACGGTTTCATCGCTGCTTGCTGCTGCTGCTGTAGCTGCTGTTCGCCTCACTCGGCGTATTGCCCATGCCAGTAACAGCCACTGCCTCTCTCGCAGCCTGCTCCGTGGAGGAGTTCTTCACCAGTCCCTGCTCCGTCGTCGGCTGCTCTGCTACTGAAGCTGAGAGCTGGGCAGAATTTTCTGCCGTCTCACTGTCCCTCAAAGGTTTGAGTTTTGTGGGGCTTTTGAGGCGGGATGGGAGGGGTTTTCTGGGTAGAGGAGGCTTCTTTACTGGACTGCTGCTGCTGCTGCTGCTCTCTCTCTGCTCCACTCCTGAGACGCCTTTCACATCTGTAGCTCTCACAGGTCCTCTCCGTTCAGCATCGGCGCCCGTACTGTCAGCGCTGGGTCCGTTTACCCACTGTGAGTCACGCTTCTCTTGCTTGGCCTCTGGTAGTGCAGTTGGACTAAGTGACTCACCCTCTCCGTGGCTGGAGTCCTCGCTCGAGGACTGCCTAGGGAGGCTGGACTGAAAGGGGCGGGGCAGCCGACTTCCTGTAGGTGAGGCCTCTGATTTGCCTTTCCTACAGCTTGGCTGCAGCTGCTGCGGACGCTCCTGCTGCGGCGGGGAGCTTCTGGGAGGGGCGGGAGGGGCCTTGTTTGCCCATTTGTCTTTCAGCAGGGCACTTTTTCCACCTGAGTCACTCATCTTGACTTTGCCATCAGTGGGCTTTCTAACGGAGCTGCCCTCTGTGACTTTGGGTAGCCTGCTCTTAGCCGTGGGCGTCTGTGCTTGTGATTTAACCGTGCTGTTTTCCTTAGATCCGCTTGGTGCGTCTGTATTTTTCAAACAAATGCCTTGTCTCCCCTCCAGACTTTTCTCTGCTGCAGTCATTTCAGAAGGCTTTCCTGTTTGGTCTCGGCTAATGTTCCCATTGCCAGTGTCTCTCCGTGGGAGGGGGCTGGCAGGCTCCTTCGAGGGTGTGGCCTCAGGACCTGGCATAGGCTCTGTGGTTGGTACTGTGGCACTGGGCGCATTCTGGATTTTTCCATTTGTTTTTGTCTCAGTCTCCCCGGGCAACAGAGCAATCTGGTCACCTAAATTAAGGTCATCTGACTTTGGCCCGTTCCCCTTTCCTCCTCTCTGTTTCCCAAAAGTCAAGCGACCGTTAACATCGGAACTGCCATCTATGCCTTGGAAATTCTTTTGCACACCATCTGAGGGAGGCATTTTGGGAATTTTAGACTTAATCTCTGGCTGACTGTTGCTAGGTGACTCCTTTACTGTGGGTGACTTGGGTTCTCTTCCAGTCTTGGGAGTGTTCTGTGTCCCCCCAACACTCTCTAACAAAGTCCGGCCCTTAGATACTGTTGCTATGGTCTTTGGGGCCACTGGCGGGGCCGGTGGAGCCTTGGCTGAAGCGGGAGACTCATTAGCCCTGGAGTCCGTCTGTCTGATTGGTCTGCCAGTGACCCCTGACCCTGACACCGACCGGCCTGCTTGTGATTTGTACCCTGGCATCTCTGTGTTGTCTGTGGCTGTGGGAGGTTCGTCTACATGCTGGATGTCTGGGGTCTCCTCGGGAGTGTCTGCGATGGGGTCCGCTGTCTTCTGTGTCAGCCGCTTGCCTTCTACCTTGAACTTTCTGTGAAACGACAGCAACGGAAACATAGAGTCAGACTGTGCCTGATAGACAGATTCTCTTTCTCACTCTCTCTCTCTCTCACACACGCACCAGCACACACACACACGCACATACACACATGCAAACACACACACACACACACACACACACACAAAGATACGAGAGCAAAGCATCCTATTTCCATCAAGCTGAGATGAAGTAGAAAATCAAAACTACACTCACCTACAGAACACCAGGCACTTCATTATATGCCATAGAACCACAGGCACGTGAACATGCACATTCCTCTGGCAGCGAGCCAACACACCAATTACAGGTAATTAAGCCTCATCTTACCACCATACAGAGGAGCAAATGTGCTGTCAAAAGGAGCCCTGTCCAAACCCTGCACATGGTTAAACAGGCTCTAGTAAGAAGCCACAATAACAACAGGGTTGGTGTATTCTTCAGCCTCAAGGGCACATCTGTAATTTCCAAAACCCTTTCTAGTCTACAGCAGGGAACGGATTACGATGCACAGAAATGAAAATTGGCCCAACTCCTTTTCCACATCACATGTTTATGGCAGCTTCTTCTCACCCATCCCTCTCTCTCTCTCTCTCTCTCTCTCTATGTGTGTGTGTTATGAAACTCAACACTGCTCTACTGAAGAATAAGCAACCCTTATTTACCTCCATCCGGTACAGACCAATTTTCCACTCTCTAAAAAAGAAAAACTTTTATCTCACAACCGCTCAGATAAAAACCGAGCAGCTAACTCAATGGGCGTGAAACCCGAAACCGCTCAGCTTTATCTGAGGCTGGCCGTGAAACCTGAGATAGAGGCAGGGCTATCTGGCTCCTATGGTGTCCGATTAGTGTATGTATGGCTGTACACATTTGAATATGTAGGACATTTGCCAGATTGAGCACAATCAGGTTAGTGTGAGTATAACTGTCCTTATATACATATACAAAACACATTACTTTGGTACATTTATGCAGTGCTGTATGTCTGTAAGTGTGTTTGTGTGATTGTGTGTCTGGGTGCACACATGTGATCCCCTCCCCTCCCCCTCCCCTTCGACCCTCTCTCCATCTCTCTCTCTTTCCCTCTCTCTCTCTCTCCTTCCCTCCCTCCCTCCAGTCCCTTGCAAAGCTATAGCAGTTTGATTAGGTGCGTTTTCATTAGGGCAGATAAACAGCTAGACTGTGGTCAGCTTGAGTCACGACGACGCGTGCAGCAGCGAGCGGTTGCATGACTCAGACGCTCCAGAAGGGAGAGCGGCTCAAAAATAGCCCGACCACAGACTTAGCTTAATGGTTCCACATACCAGCTTAGTCCTCTCAAAGTCTTGGATACTGTAGTGCAGCAAACCTAACAACAGCCGTGCTTTTGGCTATGACTGTTGAAGCCACTCCTGTGCTGACAGTTTTGCTGGAGGGAGATTGCATTTACAAGCATGAACAGAAAGAAATGACCAGAAATAATGGAGTCCTATTAGGTTTATGCCAAGACATGTCTTGCTAGTTTTATAATTACGTATTAATCATTTGTTCTCTTTTTGCAACTGCTGGTGGCAAACGGCAAACTGAGGCATGTTGGTGTTGTGACTAAACACCCCAAGTTCATACTGAAAATTATGTATATGTGTTTTGGTTTAGCATTTTGGTCAGTTTGGTGAGGCCTTTTAAGAACAATTTGGAGCAAATAGAACGCACTCTGTGGTCAACACTGTAGCAGGATCTGGGTTTATAAAGGGATCTGCACCTCATTGTTCACATCTACAAGAGGCCATGGGAACACAGGGCTCAGATTGCAGTTCGTTCTCTCCTACACACACACACACACACACACACACACACACACACACACACAGAGTGATGTCTGTGGAGGTAAAGAGACACAGTACTTACAGTTTTACTGACGTCTGTCCAGTCTCACTCCTCGGGTCTTGCTCTTGGGCCGTGTCCTCGTCCACACTAGCCTGTGGACTCACACACAAACGCTTGGCGAACACCTTCTCGCTGTGGGAGAGTTTGACACTCCTGCGTTTCTCCTCTGTGCTCTGAGCCTCCTCCTGGCAAGCCGTTCTATCCTCCTCTGGTGAGGGTGTGTGTGTCTTCTCCGTCAGGGAGGGCGTGTGTGTGCTCGGCTGTGTTGGAGCACACACCTCTGGCACAGGTGTTGCTGTCACACCTGCCCGTGCGCTGACAGGTGCTGGAGGTGGGGTCAGCACAGGTGAGTCTGTGGAGGGACCCTCCTCTACACTCTGCGGTCCAGCCTCCGTGGGTGTGCGTGGTTGCGTGGGTGTGTGAGGCTCCGCCGTGCTCAGCTTGCGGGGGTTACGGCGGGCAGCGCCCTTCCTCCCCATGGCTTCTCCTTCCTCCTCCTCCTCCTCCTCCTCAGTGATGGGGCCGTTGGTGCTGGAGTTCCTGGACTTGGAGCCGAGGGTCACGCCCACCAGAGCCGAGTAGTTGTTTCGATTAGTGAGATTCGGTATCAGAACGGTCTTTTTCACAGGGGATTTGACCTAAGCAACCAGACAAAAAAATGTAAAGACAATTTGTTGGAGTTGGAACAAGAAAACTGACATTGTGGTAACATAAGGAGTATAAGTTGAGGAGCAATATGGACGCAAACAAGAAGAGTGCCAGGATGAAAAGAAAAACCAAGTTCATGGTGACGCAGAGGACAAAAAGAAGCGGACAAAACACTTTGGAAGTTAAAGATTCCGAATAACAAAAGGGAGAGGAAGGAAAATCAGTTGAAAAAGGGGAACAAAAATAGAACTCCAGCTAGAATTCCAGCCGTAATGTGATTATGCTCTCTTTTAAGCAGTGCCAGCAGCCTTGAATGACCACCCACCTGACTGTTGCCTGTGACAGATGCCTGAGCTATGGTCTGTGCTTCGCTCGGCTCCGATCCCTCTCCACCAGTCTTCTCCAGGTTCTCCTGGAGCTTCTTGTTCACCTCCTCCACCAGACTCCAGCTGCTCACCTCCGCCTCATCCACCCCAGATCCCTTCCTGCTGCCAGGACCTTCCTCCGGCTCGTCTGCCTGACCCTCCTGCGCGCTCTTCTGGATCTCGCTTTGCAGTTCGCACACGTGCACGCCCCTGACGCTTTCGGTCTCGCTGTCATCAGAGCAGTCCACGAACGGGAGGTCCCCGCCGTCTTCGATGATGGAGCCGATGCTCCGGATGCTGGTGGTGTCGCCGAGGGTCGAGGAGGAGTCCAGGTCACCGGTGGGGTAGTTCAGGCTGCTCTGGGAGATGCTGCGGCTCTTCTTCTTCTGGATACCCAGGAAACTCCCCAGGCGCTTGAGCACTCCTCCCCCAGAGTTCTGGCATCACATAGATGGTTAGGACAAGAGAGAGAAAAGGAGAGAGAGAGAGAGAGAGAGAGAGAGAGAGAGAAATCAAGTCAAGTTACGGGAGAGAAGTAGCTGAACTATGCAGAGAATTTATTGAGGAGCCACACATGAACACACAAAACACACACCCACACACAAGGGGGCTGAGAGCACAAGAGTTTTATGAGGTTTGCACTAGAAACCACTGTGCTGAAACCATTCTCTTACTCTCATACACATTTTTTTTTGCAACATTACAGAACACTATTAAGCTATGCTCCCCTGGGCTCGACTGGCATATGGAACGGCAGGAGATTAATCATTAACTTAGCAACAGTGACCTTCGGTGACCACCACTACAGTGGCACTGCCAACATAACTACAAATTACATAAATGACAATGTAACAACTGCACTCTCATTAACTTGAGATCAGCCACTTCACTTTTTTTGTACTACAGTATTACAATGTTACAAAACTATACCACCTCAGTTGTCCTGTAAAACAAATGACTTGACTGGTTCTGTCAGTCATAACAAAGCAATAAGAAACCTCAGCGATAAACGACACGTAGGCCAACGAAAGGAATTATTTAAATGGGAATAAAACATTTTGACACGCAAGCATATGTGAAATAAATTATCTTTACCTTAACAGGAAGACTACAAATGCTGTCTATATTGAAATCATAAGCCAACCATTTCTCACAGTGAAATTCAAATAGTTCATGTGAGGCTAGTCCTTCCTTCCATGCTGAGTACGCTGCCGTTAAGAGACATGGCACAACCTTTATCGGGCATGCTCAAGTTCTCAAGACGACTACCCAAATGCCCGCGTTTCCACGCCCCTCCCGTAGCCTACTGGTCGTCCCTTCTGAAGACGGATAAGATACCGGAGAGCGCAAGAAAAGTTTTTACCCACGAGGTTGTGAGAAGTTGTGAGAAAACAAGTTGTGAAAAGTTGTGACAATTTCCTTACCAGATTGGCGTCGTGCTCTGTATTAAAAGACATGTTTTCTGTGTAGAGAAATCAAGACAAACTCAGCTTCACAAGTCAGTATCCGTTTTGCATTCTGTGCACAGCTTCACCAGTCAAATCAAGATATACAACTTCACCAGTCCATAAAGATAAATTCCTGGGCATTAGCGAAAATGAACTAACGATAAGTGGTCCCTGTCCAGCGGACTGCGTCTGGCGAACACCCAGGTCAATATGACAGGCTTCCTGCTGATTTGAAACTGTTTAGCCAACCAGCCTAGCTCTGCTCGGCGAACTTCCAAATGCGCCTCAGGTAGCCTAAGTTGTGGGTGCTATTGTGTAATACACAGCAGATAGTCATAGTTATTCATTCACTGCAAATGTATGAAATGACCACACCCGTTCTCTCATTAAAGATGAAATACTCTTTGTTAAGCTTTTATATTTAGTCATTTAGCAGACGCCTTTGTCCAAAGCGACGTACAAGAGAGAGAACAGTCAAGCTACGAGCAATAGAAACCTGGTGTAACAATAAATACTACTTTACATAAGAAAAAGAAAAGAAGTGCAGGAATGTAACTGCTGCAAGTTAAGCACTAGTCGAAGTGCCAGTTAGGAAGGGAGGTAGTTTTGGTCAGTAGTCTGGGGAAACCCATATTTCATATTATGGATTCAGTCTACGTCCCTGAGATGAGCAATGTCCTCGCCACTTTTGAAAATGGTCTCCTATCCTATCATCAGTTTGCAGTGAAACATTATACTCTAAAACAAATTCGTTTAAATAAAGATCGATGTAACAATGTAACAATATAAAGGCCCATTCCTTAAACTCACTATACTATTCTATGAAATATCCTCAGCTTACTTTCTTAGTACTGGGTATCGGTGAAGGGAACGAAGGGAGGCTCCGCACTTCAATGCAGTTCACTCCGCATAGTTCAAATCAAATCAAATCAAATCAAACTTTATTTGTACGGCGCATTTCATACACGGAGGTAACACAATGCGCCTCACAGTAGGAAAAAAAGTTCACACACAAAGACAGTATAGACACGAAGATGGACAAAACCAGACCAAAACAAAACCCAAACCATGTCGCTTACCAATACCTTTATTCTGTCAGTGAAGCTGCATACCTTCAAAACATATCTGACACTGGGAAAACAATGGTGTGTGTGTAATGTTTGGACAGTTCCTCATATGGAATATAAAGGATGGATCTTTAACACTCCAGACAGCTGATGACTCTAGATTAGATCTGGTCCAAAGGAGACAGTGAATTATCTGTGCCACTGTGTCCTCTACAGATGTGACCTATCCGGTCATACAACCATTGGAATGCAAAACAGTGAAAGCATAGAATGTATTGTCAGTCCCACTTTTGATTTGCATTTTTGTAAATAGACACGCCAGATTCTGCCACACCATCTTGGTGCGACAGCCTTGAACTGTGATCTATTTTATGGCTCCCCCCCCCCCCCCACCCACACACACACACCCCCTCCCCAACACACACATCCTGTTTGAGGTCTGGGTTACATAACTATTTCTTTGGTCCCACAGCACTCAGTCAGTACAGGGAGAACCCTAATGGCCTTTTCTGGAAAGACTGAGAGTGGAAGACAGACCCTGCATAAGCCTGTATGCACAATCATCAGGAACTTAACAATTTAATGAACTGATTCATTACCAACCATTTCCGATATCGCCTCATTTGTGTTAAATACAGAGGTGATTCCATGAGCATGTCCAAAACCGTTTCCATACCGAACCAAATGCCTTTAAAGGTATAATGCACTAATCTATGAATATCTCCCACTTTTTTGACTGTATTGTTTGACCATATAGATTAATCTGTGGGATATCTCTATTATACTTTCAACAGCAATAACCATAAACAGGGCAGATTTATATTTTGGTAAACAGTTCTACCCCCGTCTTAAGTCTGTACAAGGGGATTTTGGCAGGCTAGACATTGTTGCTAAACAGTACTTCTACCTCCCCCTGCTGGTCAGTCTAAATGATGTGCTGCCCATACATCCATGATGACAACCACTACAAGTCAGCTTGGTTTTCACACACACACACACACACACACACACACACACACACACACACACACACACACACACACACACACACACACACACATACATACATACACACACACACACACAAACACACACAGGTGGATCTGAGGCTCACCTTCCTGGACAGACGGGAGAGGTCCAGGCTGAGGGTTGAAGAGGTCTCAGCATACATGCTGGCACTGTCTTCGCCATCTGCAAACCTGCAGGAGTGAAAGACAAAGGGAGGTAGAGAGAGAGAGAGAGTAAATAAAAATGCTGGTTTTGTGCTGGGAGAATGAATGAATGCAAAAAGTGAAAGGATTCATTAAATGAACAATTTGTAACATATTTACTGTATTCATATATTTACTGTACTAAATCATAAAATGACCATGATATGTCATCAGAGATTAGATAGATAGATAGATGGATACTTTATTAATCCCGAGGGAAATTTAGGTTACAATTACAATTACAATTAAGGAAACATGCTAAGTTGAAAAACAACAATGCTACATCCATGATGTTCTCCTTTGAAATTTCTGTTCCGGAGCGGAACGTCTGTTTGTGTGTTCCGGAGCGGAACGTCTGTGATCCCACCCACTGCCCATATCTCCAGTACCATCTCAACACCCCGGGTTGCCAGATATGAAACAAATTGGCAGGAAAACACAGTGTGCTGCAGCCATGGAAACGGGGAAACAACCTGGATCAACAGAGATAACGTCATATTCTACCTGACCTAGAAAGCCTTGGCATTCTTCTAAAAAGCTTCATGACCAGGGACGTGGTAAAACATGGGTAAATTGGAGATGCATTTAAAAGATGGAGACAGCTTACAGCGCAGAAAGAAGGAGAACACACAGTAATGCTCGTTTATGTCGGTTCAGTGTCCTCAACCTGGCAACTTGTGGGAGCTTCAAGGAGGGGGCGGGGGGAGACAATTCTATACAATATTTTGAATTTGGACTGCAGTACCCACTTTAAATGCTTGCTGTAAGTGTTACATATTGTTTCTTTAAAATACTTCTTCCAAATGCTGGTATCCACATTCAAGTGGTAGTTTACAGATGTCTCACCATCTAATTTGAATGAAAACTGCCTTGAGAGCTACACTTTCTGTCAAATTCATCTAACTGCTCCTGACGGTCCTCTAGCTGTCCATTCCGTGTATGCGCTCAAAAACCACAGTCCTGGGTCTGTAAATGGGAAACAAACAATGTGGCTTAGACCAAACCATTCACTATTCCAGAAACATGGAAGGGAGGATGTCATTTGATTGGCTGCTGAGCTCAAATATCAACATCTTTTCACTGGACTCTTAGAGTGTTCCTTTAAAGCAGGAGTTCTGTTCCAAATTATGGAGTTATGGAGTTTATGGAGTTCTGGAGTTCTGTTCCAAATTATGGAGTTCTGTTCCAAAACTAGCAAGCTAACTACCTAAAAGGCATGCAAAAACCTTGCAAACACCACCATCAGCCCAGCTGACACGGATAGAACTTGCCAATACACTAACTGGTGTCTTTTGGCAGTATAGCTGGCAATGTCATGCGTGTGAAAGCTTTTCTTCCATTTTTGCAGGGGGTTCCAGCCCGTTACACAGAACTACATAGGTTATATCTTGGATGGCTAGTGTGGAAGACAGGTGTTTATCTGTCCTTCACATGACCATATGCTATCAAAATGAATTTGAAGATGGTGCCAAAATTAGTTGCCTATAAAACCATACCTCAAAAAGTGTCAAATTGTTGCATAGTGTTCCTTTAATGGACAAATTGCAGCAGGAGGTGACGATGCCATTTATGTCCACAAGAGGGTGACAAACGCTTTTAAATGAACCAGTAGAATCAGTTCTTACGCGACAGACAGACCAATCAATCAAGTCTGAGCATTGGGAGGTCTGATCCTAATAGCTCCTAAAGTGCTTAAGTGTTGACGCCAGCGCCCTGTTCTCGGAGGCAGGGCTGGTGCAATGGTCCAATAGACTGAAGTGAACTACTGCAGGTATCAACTAAGAAGAAAAACAACAAGTAGAGTGGTAGAAGTGCCTGCTAAATTCACGTTCTCTGGTATTCTTCAAGGCATGGTTTTGCATTATCTGACTTTGCTCTGAAGACACAACGTTCCTCAGTTCTTTGTCAACAGCTTTCTGTTAAAACACCACAAACAACAGGATTCAAATCGGATAAAAAAACTAAAACTATTGGTCCCCTACAGCCACGCCCCTGAGCCACACCCCACAGCAGTTGGAACTCTGTAAGTGACTGCAGTAAACTGGGTGAGGGACTGCAGTAAACCGGGTTAGTGACTGCAGTAAACCGGTTAGTGACTGCAGTAAACTGGGTGAGGGACTGCAGTAAACCGGGTTAGTAACCGCAGTAAACTGGGTTAGTGACTGCAGTAAACTGGGTGACTGACTGCAGTAAACTGGGTTAGTGACTGCAGTAAACTGGGTTAGTGACTGCAGTAAACTGGGTGAGGGACTGCAGTAAACCGGGTTAGTGACTGCAGTAAACTGGGTGACTGACTGCAGTAAACTGGTTAGTAACTGCAGTAAACTGGGTTAGTGACTGCAGTAAACCGGGTTAGTGACTGCAGTAAACTGGGTTAGTGACTGCAGTAAACCGGGTTAGTGACTGCAGTAAACCGGGTTAGTGACTGCAGTAAACTGGGTTAGTGACTGCAGTAAACTGGGTTAGTGACTGCAGTAAACTGGGTTAGTGACTGCAGTAAACTGGGTGAGGGACTGCAGTAAACCGGGTTAGTGACTGCAGTAAACTGGGTGACTGACTGCAGTAAACTGGTTAGTAACTGCAGTAAACTGGTTAGTGACTGCAGTAAACTGGGTTAGTGACTGCAGTAAACTGCATCGGTACTAAAGGTGGTCAGCCTGAAATAAAAAAAACATCATCTAGCATTTACACTGAAGATGTAAAGGCCATGCAATCTGTTCACAAATATAGATAGCAACAGCACTACCAGCAGTTACCTACATTTCCCTCTGGATTAATAAAGTATCCAACCATCTATCTATCTATCACTACAATATACTTCATTTCACATCAGTAAAAACGAATCTGTGATTACTGTCAAGAGATTTCAAGAGATAACTGCAGATGATACTATCTGGATCTGATAACATAATCTGTATATCTGCAACTGAATTCATCTTGTAGTAAACTTTATTAAACATATGCAGAGCATGCCACAGGTGTAAATGTACAAGCACAATGTACCATACAAGCACAGCATGAGAACATATATCTTTCCTTCGTGGCATTTTTACACGTTTCATCGCGGCATCATGTCTGAAGCATGCTGGGGCAGAAATAAGACAGAAGGTGAAAAAAAGACTTTAATCTCTCGCTGGCTCCACCTTTCTCCTGGGTAAGCACCAGACTACAGAAATAACCGAAAAACAATCCTGTTTGCAACGTTTCCTGAACACCCCTGTCACACATGTCACGCTCTATACAGTCTGCACACCTGTCACACCTGTCACGCGCTCTATACAGTGTGCAC
>NC_045165.1:4332894-4355394 GCF_900700415.2 Clupea harengus
TTCTGAGAATGCAGCGGGGAAAGAAGACAGCTGCCAACATGAGCCCAAAGCTGACTGTTTCTTTCTCTCTCTGTCTCTGTCTCTCTCTCTCTCTGTTTCTGTCTCTTTCTCTCTCTCTCTCTCTCTCTGTCTCTGTCTGTCTCTCCCCCCCCCTCTCTATCTCTCTGTTTCTGTCTCTTTCTCTCTCTCTCTGTCTCTGTCTCTGTCTCTGTCTGTCTCTCTGTCTGTCTCTCCCCCCCTCTCTCTCTCTCTCTGTGTCTCTTTCTCTCTCTCTCTCTCTCTCTCTCTCCTTCCCGCTTGAATCTATATCAAGCCTGCGCCCTCAAAGCCTCATATTTCCGTGAGCAGGCAAACATCCCTACACCCAGAGCTGTGCGGAGAGCAAAGGCCGCTGGCTGCAGCACACCAAATCATTCCCAGAGCCAGCCACTCCTCTGTTGTAACACACAACGAGGACAAAACCCTCTCTGTTTGAGCTCTTAAATGAAGTTACCAGTGGCCAGAGGAGGCAGGACTCTGCTGTGAAGTGCCTGGGAAGATGAATAGAGTCCTGCTTGTGTGTGTGTGTGTGTGTGTGTGTGTGTGTGTGTGTGTGTGTGTGTGTGTGTGTGTGTGTGTGTGTGTGTGTGTAGAGTCCTGCTGGTATTCAAAGCTGGGTGCAATGTGTTTGCTGTGGAGAGAGAGAGAGTAGGCACATGTGCACTCATTTGTCATCTTGGCAAACACAGAATGGCAAACTGATTGTGTGTGTGTGTGTGAGCATGCAAGCATGTACATACATGTTTCTGTGTGCTTGTGTGTGTGTGTGTGTGTGTGTGTGTGTGTGTGTGTGTGTGTGTGTGTGTGTGTGTGTGTGTGTGTGTGTGTGCGGAGCATGTGGGTTTTATTCGCTCCGTCTCCTCTGCCCCACATCCATATGTTTTTGAATTATAACTGTCTCTGCCCTTTGGGTCAGTATTGTTCTCTAATGTGTCAGCGGTGTGTGTGTGTGTGTGTGTGTGTGTGTGTGTGTGTGTGTGTGTGTGTGTGTGGAGCATGTGGGGCAGTATACACACGCACACACACACACACACACACACACACACACACACACACACACACATGCACACATACACGCACGCGCACACAACCACACACACACACACACACACACACACACACACACACACACACACACACTGTAGAGTCACTACAACTTTCAAAGCTTGTCTTCCCATGCTTGATGAACCAGAGCTGCAGTAGCAGGATACGTAACCATGGTAACGCATTTTTTGACAATCCCAAAGTATGCAAAAGTGAAGTTTGAATGGGGGGGGGGGGGGGGGGGGGGTAAATATTTACACATTGTATGCCTTTTGAACTATGTTGTACTATCCAAGTTCTGTGTATATTCAAAAGAAAAGGTTGACCCCCCCCCCCCCAGTTGCCATTGCATAATTCACATTCACACTGTACATCACCTAGCTTCACCATCACAGCCTATGCAGTGCCTCACACTGTAATCATTCAAGTAATCCCAGTATAATACTGTAGCGAAGGGAGAGCGTGGTCACCCCACCCGGACTCGAACCCGGGTCTACAGGGTGCCGTACATGCGCTCTGACCGCCACACCAAAGAGCCCGGCTCGATGGCATGGCAGCCAGAGCATACATTCACCTGTAGGGACGATCACATCGTCACAAATACGCTCTCTGCATCAGAGACAGTTATCTTACTGAATGGAGATAAACTTCCATTGCACTCACTCAGGTGTTCAACAGCACATTACAAACACAAAGGACTGGATGTCAGGTATGAGGCTGATCCTACAGGACGTCTGTTTGAAGAGAGAGAGAGAGAGAAAGAGAGAGAGAGAGAGAGAGAGAGAGAGAGGCCTGGTATTTCCAGGGATTTGCGGTCAGAGCTTGTCTGTCCTGTTTTTTTGTGGCTACTGTTTGTACTATGTTGATGCCAGAGCAGGATAACATGTGTTTGTGTGTGTGTGTGTTTGTGTGTGTAAGTTTATGAACGTTTGTGAGACAGAGAATGGGAGCAAGACAGAAAGAAAGAGAGAGTGTGAGAAAACATGAGTGGGTGAGAAAGAGAATGGTGAGTGTATGTGTCTGTCTGTCACATAGAATGCATCTGCTATCAGGGTCTGCTGACTGAAAAGTGCCTTGAAGTGTCACTTCGGTGTTGACAGACCTGTGTGGAGTAACATTCTCGAGCGTTAAAATACTTACACTACTTCTAAAATGACATTTTGCCTTGTCTGCTCGTCTTCCCCTCTGTCTTCGTAGCACTCCATGTTCGCTTTTACCTCTTTTGACCTTTTATTTTCCTTTCACTTGAACCCAAACAAATGTACGCAGATATATACATATTATGTGTATATTACGTATATTTGTTTTATGGGTCGTCTTTGTGAGAACAATCCCCATGATAGGTTGAACAGGTTTTTAGGAGTTTGCCTCCCAACTTTTGTAAAGGCACTTTGTTAATGGACCATTATTACTTGTGCTGTAAGTTTGCAGGAAACTAGAGTTAGGTTTGTTTTCTTTGTTTAGTAGGTTCTGCTAGTACCCAAAGATCATCGTCCTTCAGGGGGAACAGGAACACACTACACCTCTTCTCTGCGTTCATTATGTCTCTCATGACAACCTTCTGAGAAAAGCCGTTCCTCCCGGATTGTGAAGTCACGCCTTTCTGTCTTCCTGAGGGAGGTCAGGGTATAGTGTTGTCTCTGCAGGTCATGAGCTTTGCAGCAAGTCAAGGCACTTAGAGTCTCAAGTGTTTAGGATGTGGGTGTGGAGGTTTATTTTGGAATGGCAAAGTGGTGCTCATTTTCTTTTATTTGATTTATAAGTTTAATCATTGACCTGACAGAACAATAACATGTTCCAAACAGCCTGTGTTTTGCAGGATATACTTTCCCTATTTTTGAAGTGTCTTCATTAGTAATAATTGCAGTGTATCTGACATGATTTAAAGGTTTGTGTTCACTGTTAAACCTGCACTGATTCTTAGCTAATTCTTTTCTTAACAAAACAAATTATGATTCACTGCTTTCTGATTTTGTGTCTTTCTCATATCTCACTTACAAGCAATAAACTAGCCCTACCCCACCCAATAATCATACACACACACACACACACACACACACACACACACACACACACACACACACCTCGCTGCCCACCCAATCATCATACACACTTCTTTTGTCCTCTGGGTCCTTGCACTGTCACTCCATGTTGTCTCTCTCCTTTATACACACACACACACACACACACACACACACACACACACACACACACACACACACACACACACACACACACCTCTCTATCCACCCTATATACTTTTATGTAACAAATACAAAGCAACTCACCCATACTGTGTATGTGTGTGTGTTCATTTGTATGAACTGAATTTTTGTTTGGGCTTTCGGACGGGGCAGGAACAGTGTGGTTCCATGTTCAGTGTAAGCTGCATACATGTTTGAACACACAACACACCCTCTCCATGGGGATACAAATGATAACACACAGTTTCTCTCCCCCCTCTCCTCTGTCACCGATTGCATAATCAGTGCGACTGAAAGACTGAAAGACCCTGAGGTGTTGAGTTGCACACACACACATTCCTCCGACCCCTCCCTTAATACTCTACCCGTTCATCCCTAGACTCGCTTCTCCAACCAGGAGAACATATAGCTCAGCATCACAGCTCCACAAGGTGAATTTGACACAGACTATTATACTCTCAGTCCAAAGAACTGTAAATGTTCTCCACGGTTATTCCTGTTCTACAGCACCGCAGCCAGGCTCACTTATGTTTGTTTTTTAGTTTTTTTAATTCTCCAGAACAGGACCTTAATTGATTTTATAACTGATAACACTCTTCACTTTAAAAGTTCACTGGGCTTTGAACACACACACACAGACACACACAGACACACACAGACACACACAGACACACACAGACACACACAGACACACACACACAGACACACACACACACAGACACACACACACACACACACACACACACACACACACACACACACACACATACCTGTGCAACGATTCCTGATTGTGTATCTGGGCATGACTCTTATTGTGAAGAGTGCGGGGAGGAGCTCTTTAATGTGGGAACAATGGGAAATAATGCTCTGTGATTTGCATTTGTGGTGGTGCTCCTTCCCTGTGCAGTGTTTTCCTTCCTGTCAGTCTATTGTGTGTGTGTGTGTGTGTGTGTGTGTGTGTGTGTGTGTGTGTGTGTGTATATATGTGTGTGTGTGTGTGTGTGTGTGTGTGTGTAGATGAGACATCCTCTGAGATCTGGTATCTGTGTGTTCACCCTAGCCTCTAACTCCTCACTCATGAGACAGCACACACACAGTATGGGCCTGCACACACAGCACACACACTCAGTATGGGCCTGCACATGTTGAGGCCTCGTCACACTCCAGGGCTGCCAGGGAAGCAAACTGGCTGGGGGACACACTCAGAGAACCATCCGGAAGACAGAAAGACAGTCAAACATACAGGGAAAAAAGACAGAAAGAGAGAGAGAGAGTTGCATTGAGAGAGGGAGAGCGAGAGAGAGAGAGGGAGAGAGTAGCATTGAGAGAGAGAGAGAGAGAGGGAGGGAGAGAGAGAGAGAGAGAGAGAGAGAGAGTAACATTGAGAGAGAGAGAGAGTTTCAGTGGATGGCAGACAAACAGATAAGATGGTCAGAAACACACAAACAGCCCTGATGTGTAGATAGAAGATGAAAACGATAAGGATACATATAAGCATGCATGGTAAACTAACCTCACAGGCAGGTCGCTAACTGAGCAGTACTATCCCCACCAATGAGATCAAGGCAAACAGTATGACACACATACTGATGATCAGGCCAACAGATAGCGAGTCTTCTCAGATAATCACTCACAAGCGTCCTACTGGAACATCAGTACATTCTTTACAATTAACCTTTGCTGAAAACAAAAACACACGGCATTCAAATTTCTGACATTTCTGGTTGGTAAAGAGCCAGTAAATTAAATCTACTGAGAGTCTTCTGGCAGGTTCACAAGTGAAGCAATAAACAACATCATTCTTTTCCTCCTCCATCCCTCCCTCTCTCTCTCTCTCTCTCCTCCCCAATCTCTCTCTCTCTCTCTCTTTCACTCTCTATCTCTCTCCTCCCCCAACCCTCTCTCTCTCTCCCTCCCTCTCTCTCTCTCTCTATCTCTCTCTCTCCCTCGCTCTCTCTAACACGCTTCTTCCACACCCTGCTCCTCAGGCAGAGGCAAGGTGGGGCATTCTAAAGCAGTGGCTCATTCTCAGCCACATATTTCTTATTTCAATATACACCTCAAACCGCAGCTACTCACTCTATCTCTCTCTCTCTCTCTCTCTCTCTCTCTGTCTCTCTCTCTTACCTCAAGCCGCAGCTACTCACTCTATGTAACCCACTTTCATGCTCTCTCTCTCTCTCTGTCTCTCTCTCTCTCTCTCTCTCTCTCACCTCAAGCAGCAGCAACACTGTGTGTTCCTAGGATGTGTGAGATAATTGTTCCCTTCACTCTCATAGATATTTTACACAGATAAGGTTCAGATAATGTATTTTACAACCACATTGGTAATATCAATATAAATGAAACCTTATGTCAACACATTTATAGCCTACTTGATGGCTACAGTTGGGAAGGATGATGAGGTTGTGAACCTTTGAACTGACTGAACTGTACTTACTGATAGAATCTGTAGGGCGGTTTGAGTATTATATCAGAGTTTCATTCATTACATCCTAAAGCTCAACAGTAAGTAGCTTTTAATAAGTGTACCTGCAGACATCAATGTAGATGTGTGCCAACCAGATAATGCTTTGCCATTTAAAAAAGGGCATGATACTGAATGGTCTACTAATCTTCATCTCCAAAGAATAGCTTGAAGACATAGTCTCCATCGTAGTGTCAGCATCACACCAATAACTCATCATCGTGGCAAACTAAATCATAATTCAAAAAAGAATTTGGCCTGAGTTTATATTAATAGTATATCTCTTGGGACTTGTCATTGCTAATTTACATCATCATCATCACTATCATACTTGTTATAACTTATTATGAAATGTTCCTATTAATGAATCATAACCACTTCCAAGGCCACTTCCTCTGTACAATCATGCTGTCACTATCACGACTAGGCATCTAATAATCTATGAGTCATAAGTGTGTGTATATCTGTGTGTATAGGTGTGATGTTCACTGTTATCTGCCCATCAGACAATGCCTGAGAGAACCTTGACACTCCCTTTAGCCCTGGGCGAGATCCCTAAACGGCTGTGCAGTGGTATTTTGGTATGGCCTGACCTGATGTGTTGTGCCGTGGATTGCTGCTCTACGACCTCATTGTAGACACTTCATACAATGTGAAAATACGAGTGAGTAAGCCACCATACCGGAGAGCCCGTAAAGGAGGGCAGGGATTGTCTTAATGTCAGCTTTTGAACTCTTAATCTGATGCTGAATGCTGCTTTGACAAGCAAAGGTTGTGGCTTAAATCCTAATTGTATCCTTCTCTCCTGCATCTAGTGTCTATTAAGCTCTGTACTGTTACTGTAATATCATGATTAGCCATTAAAGAGCAACTAGCATAATAGAATTAGCAAGAGCAGAGTTTCAGCCCATGGAACCACATGCACTTAGACACTGTTACAGTGGCTCTGAGAGCTCAATGCACTGCAGCTTATGGAAAACACATGCAAATAGTCACACAGCAAGCAAATTAAGAAAACATCTTCATCAATTTGAGCTCAACGAACTGCAAACTTAGACAAAACACGAGCTGCAAATGCGCTGCAAATTCTGGCAAGTCAGTGTTTCCTGGGGGCACATAAAAGTGATGAGCACATCTGCAGAGGCTTGTTGCTGTTTATCAACCGCCATGCAAAATATAAGAAGAAGAAAAACAAGTGCACACTTGTCGGCTGTTGTCTGTAGTGTTGCAGCGGGTTTTCAAGTGTTGTCAAACGGATAAAGATGTTTTCTTAATTTGCTTGGTGTTTTGACTATTTGCATGTGTTTTCTTAAGCTGCAGTGCATTGAGCCCTCAGGGCCACCATACACTGCCCATTCAGGTGTGTACTCCACAACATAAGACATAAATACAAAACAGACTACAGTCAAGCGGATTCCTAGCACTCCAGTCCAACTCAAAGTCATGTAGGGTCAGCATTTCCGTTTCCCTGCTGCTGACTAAGTCACACCTGTCCTAATCAACAGGCTAAACTGTCATCTCAAAACAGGACAGGGACGAGAATGGAGTGACATATCACGAAGCCCTGTCACGCCCACCTGCAGGATTCCACAGAACCTGCCCAACAGTCCCTTAGCCTCTTCTCTGCCCTCCAGCTGTGAGTAGATATGGGCTTGGCTGCAGGTGTCTGTCACACACACACACACACACACACACACACACACACACACACACACACACACACACACACACACACACACACTTCGCCTGTGTGCGAGTCTGGTCACCGCTATAACTCATATTGGTCAAATTCAGTTCCATTAGAGATGTTCCTATCAAATTCATATGATTTACTGAGAATATAACAAGGACACTTTTAATTTAGTACTCTAAGCCTCATTTGAGGACCATCTCTTGTCGTTTTAGGTGAGAACAAACACAAATCACCCATGCTAGATGTTCCAGTGTTTATACCAGTACAGTCTGACCTTAACATGGCCACAGCATAAATTGTCACGATGGGACAGACTCCAAAGAGGTTAAAAAAAAGATAGAGAGAGAGAATTCCTCTTTTCATGTATTTGTGATTTGCTGTTTTATCACTTCAAGTGCAGTGTTATTGTGTGTCTCATCTGTAGATAATAACTGTATTTTGTTTCCAAATGTCAGTCAAAACTATGCTTTGTGTCAGTTTGTTAGTTCTTCTTTCTGTGCGTGTTTGGGTGTGTGTGCGTAAGTGTGAGAGAGTGCATACGTACGTGCATGAGAAGCAAAGACACACGCGAAGAACGAAGCAGCAATGCAGGTATATCAGAGGTAAACAAAGGCAAATGAAAAGGTGTGAAAGAGCGAGAAGGACTGCTGAGAGAGTGAGAGGTCGTGGATGGGTTGAGAGACATGGTGACCACGGCGACCACCTCGAACCAAACAAACCACACCACAGTAACAGTGAGGGTGACAGTCACTGTGGATAGCAACCGCTTATCCTCGACGTCACAACTGATAAACCAGACGTCTGCGTGTTGCTCTAACCACACTGAGATAGTGGACCAGTCACCACAGGTTTTATACCCTCTCTACCTTTAGGAAGCTCTTGAAGACCCAACTCTTCAGAGAGCACCTCCCTTCCAAACTTGCACTTCTACTAGTACTTAACTTGCACTTACAGTAGTTACATTCCTGCACTTTTTTTCTATTTCTTATGTAAAAATAGTATTTATTGTTACACTAGGTCTCTATTGCTCGTAGCTTGATTGTTCTCTCCCTTCTACGTCGCTTTGGAAAAAAGCGTCTGCTAAATGACTAAATGTAAATGTCAAATGTAATACACTTCAGCCCAGTCTCTGTCACACAGTTTTGTGAAGCAATACTGGGTTTTACTAAATGTTATCAACAAACTGGAAAATACACCGGATCCGGAAATACACTGGAACTGGAAAATAAACTTGAAAACTTTAGGTCACTTCGTCAGTCTTGTTTCTCAGCAGGTGTTTAGTCACCTCATGATTAACATCCTTACGCTGAAAGTGAACCAACCTGTAGTCTTCCCAGACCGCATCCGAGGGCCTGCAGGCCCTACAGGGGCAAACACACACTCTTCCACTTCATCATGTTAATGACTGCATCGGTTGCTATGGTGTTACAATGGTGGGAATTCTTTAAAGATACATGTGATTGACAGCGTGATTATTCCCATTACTTCGGAGTGCTCTGGAGCTAGAGTTCAAACACTCTCTTAGCTAAGTGGTGACCGATTATTTAAGTAGGATGTATTCTAATGCAGCAGAATAAGACTTGTTGCACCACTTGTTTGCACGACTTGTTTACACCACTGTCTAAATAAACAACTGTCAGTGTATTTCGTACTGAATGGATCAATAATTGTCCAATTCCCCCAAGCAGGTAACCACCTCATATTTATATCCTATACATGTATAAATACACTTTTGAAAGCTTTTTAAAAAACGGTCCATAAATTACATCTAAAACTATTTAAACTGTGAACTTATCTCTACTGCTTTTCACACTGAAGAATAAACTGTGCAGTCAGGCAATGGCAAAGGAGAAGCTTGGTTTATTTAAGATAAGGTCAAAGGAAAGTATTCCTGTCATTTAAGACGTTTTAATCAGCCAGAGGCCTATGTGTTGGCCTCCACACCTATAGGGACTTTGGAGAAAAACATCAATTCACTTATTTATGATTTGCTTATGAATCGCAGCCTATACTCTCACTCTATTCATAGTAATCACTTCAGATAAATTGTCAAATGAATGAAATGGCATTGGTATTTGATAGAATACAGTACTGCTATAACAATAACAGTATTAATGAGTGACCCTTGCATATTTCCTTATCACAAAAGGAGCTTTCCACACTCTGATATGAATAGTAGCCCTTATCAGCCAAACTTAACAGCCTAATAACTCTCTTTACCCTTCCTGGCAGTGTTGACACAGGTAAACAAACTAGAACCCCTTTCACACTGGGCTGGCCCTGCACACTGGGTTAAAAAACGATGCACTGGTCGAGGCTGAAAACAAGGTGGAGAAGGTTTTTTGTTTAAGGAGGGAAGGTTGACTGCTGGCGGGGAGATTTTTTTTTTAAACTGACAGAAAAAGTTGTGTAATGGCATTTGGATAGAATAATATTATCTTAGGGTGTAACTCTAGTGTTAATAATTTCTTTTCATATCTTTTAATAATAAACTAATAAACATAGTGTGCTGAGCTTATCATCACTTATCCTCCATGTTAGACTGTATTCAACACCATACACATCAACTGCAGCTGGTCTACTTAGAAGGAAAACCACCTGAGTGGTCAGAGCATAAGCGCCTGTCTTGTTAGAGATTCCCTGTCTGCAGTTCACCACTGCTGCAGATCATGAGACGCTACACCTTGCAGGCTGGGGCTCAAGTGCTTCCTCATCAACAGTAAATGCATAACATAAACCAGTTGAAGCCTGCTGAAGTAAAAGGGACCTATACTTTTAATGAACGTCTAATATTGTGTCAGTCTTACATCTCAACAACATAACTTTCAGTGAGAAAGTTAACTTCGCCCAACAAGACATTTTGAAAGGTCTTGGAAGTAAGGGATCGAGATCTTGGATTAATTATGGTTTGTAGACCACAGCAGAGCTTGGCTGTAGGCCATGCAAGCCTTGGGTCCAAACTACAAAGTTATGGGAGTCCCATTCCCACGTGTTATATCTTAACGCACCAAGATAAAAACTCAAAAAAGTGATCATGCGTCATAAAACTTACGATTGGTTATTCAAAGAATCCACATCGCTGGCAAAGGAACTGCTACTGAGTCGCTTTGATTTTGATCTCCCAATTCGCAGAGACCCAAATCGCTTCTTCACTGGACTGGTGGGAAAGGAGAAGACATCATTCGTGGGGCTCCCGAGAGACAACGGACTCGCCGGTAGAGTCGCTGACTTTGCGCCAGGGCTGGAGATCTCGCTGCGCGGTATCTGAACATGTTTCTCCTCAACATGATTTTCCTTTTCCGTTGATTTTGATTTCTGAAAAAGTTTCTTAAATTTAGAGGTTTTAGGTTTACTCATGTTTACCTTCGCGCAAAAACTATATCATTAATAGGCTATATATTATTTTGAATGTGCGCACGATGACGTTCCGTTTCGCGAGACGGGTAGGTGGCTGCCCATGGGAACTCTTCCCCTTGTTTTCTTTCAGATCGAGTTGTGGAGGCGTTCATCTGTGGGAGTTCTTCTGTGAGGGCGGGCTGAAAGAAGTAGGGACATCCTATATGTGTTGTCACTGTGTTAGTCCGTACATATGTATAGAAGTATGTTGTCACTATTGGCTTTCGAGTCTGAAAGAAATGATTAGAAAAGTAATTGGAACAATTATTTACGAGAGCGTTATTAACTTATGACAGCTATTTATTTATTTTGACAAGACTTGGACAGAGACAGAGCACAGCAACGCGCTGCGTCAGACATCGAGTAAATTAGTTATCGTGTACATTTATGTTGCTTAGACAAGATTACATGTACAGATGTACGGGCCAAAAGTCGGTCATAACAGGCCACAATGGCTCTCTGGTTCCATCCGCAGGTATTCCATCACTAAATGGCCGAAAAGTGCGTTAAAACAAAACAAGCATCAACATGACGTAAGCACGCTCCATATAGATGAATAGTCCTACATGATTGCACAGCACATGTTGGCTACATATAACAGTTACATATTTAAAACGCTCACAGCTCAGCATGTGGCAACTAAAAAAACATTCAAATGCAGACAAATGTTTCTAACCACTAGTGCCTCAGTAGGTTACTTGAATATACCAGTAAACAAGTAGGCTAACGTCGATCTACCTTGGCATAGTATTGCTTTCACATCTATGGAGTGCAAAAACAGTGGCGAGGAAAACAGACAGAAGCAGCCTATTAAAGCTCATTATGCAGTACACTTAGGACAGCAGTAGCTTAAAATACAGGCCTGCACTGAGGCAACTACATTGACAGCAAGTCAGTAAAAATAAGATGAAACACATGATTATACCTTTAGTTCAGTCGACTTATAAAAACAAACATGATTAATGTCTTGCATGGACTGCTGGTTTTAAATCTTCCCTTTTTGGAAAAAAAGACAAATATATTTGTGCAGTTGTGCGCCTGTGGCTGGAGAGTAAAGCATTCTGAGGTCACTGTGTGCGTGTGACAGACCATTCTTATATCGAAGAGTGTGAGCTTACAGGCTCACTCAACACACACACACACACACACACAAACTCTCTCTCTCTCTCTCTCTCTCACACACACACACACACACACACACACACACACACACACACACACACACACACACACACACACACACACACACAAACTCTCTGTCTTTCTCTCTCTCTCTCTCACACACACAAACACACACACACACACACATAAACACACAGACAGACACACACAGAAACACACACAAACAGCATATACACCATACACACACAAATGAAGACATACATGCAAAGTATGTAATAATAAATTGTTGCGTATCAGCAGAAAAGGTTTTTGTTGCGATGCAGCACACAAGGAAGAAGTGATCAACATCAGGTGACAGACAGCAGTGGCTGGAGTCACACCATCAACCACAGACACAGGACAAGCATGTACAGCACATGCTAAACATCCTGTGGTTCTACTTGGACCAGAATCACCAACAGAAATACCAAAAAAACAGAGGAGGGAGGAGAGGGCAATCTCTCTGAACCAGTCGCGTCGCTGAGCCTCCATCTCTCCTCCTCCTCCTCTCTCTCTCTCTCTCTCTCATTGGAGGGCAGTGCTGCTACAGTTGCCTTGCATGACATCTGGAGAGACAGGGCAAGGTGTAGTGTGTGAATGCTTTTAGACAAGAGAGTTCTTTGGGAGAACAAGACAAAAGGGCTTTCATTTAACATTTCTTTAACGATGTTTCTTCAATGTTCCTTCAGCGTTTTTTTTGTCAACGTTGTCCCCTTCGCTGAACAGGTGTGGCCACATCAGATGAGCTGGTCCAGTGCCCGCAGGAGCTCCTCCCCCTGCAGCAGGTTCTGCCAGGTGGTGACCGGGGCGTTGACCTCACAGTCGTCACGGGTCAGCTGGGGGAGTGACCCTGAGAGTGACCCCACCTTAGAGGAACGAGCCAGCAACTGTCTGGCCAGGTCTGAGTGAAAGGGAGAGGGAGGAACAGAGACTGAGTGAGATGGGGAGGAAAGAGAGACTCCTAGTGGCTATACATGGTATTGCAGCATGGTAGGCTTTTACTGGATCTACAACGTGAGCACATTTATTTGAGCTCCACTAACACTAAATCTCTCTAAACCTTGAGCTCATAATCTCATTTATGTCATTTACTACATCTGTATTTACCACAGATTATCACCATTTTATAAATTGCTTGGCAGTGTAGGGCTCTGGGAGGCAGCAATGTCATGGTGTGTAGGTCAGCTATGAGGGTAATAGTGTTGGTGTGGGGCTCACCGGAGGGCAGTAACAGTATGGTGGTGTTGGAGAGACCTTCAGCTCCAGCCAGCTGCAGCTTCTGTATCTTTCTGCTCGGCTCCACGTCTAACATCACCTGGAGCACACAGCGACAGAGAGAGATCAGTATGTGTGCATGTAGGATTTCATATGTTGCCTGTCTCTCCATTCTCATGAATGAATGTATAAATGCACAAGTAGTAACTTAATAACACATCCATACCAGTCCAACAGCCTGTGAGAGCGAAGTGACAGTCTCCAATTTCCTCTTCAGTGGGACGTTGCCAATCTCAGTGTCAGTGATGTCTTTGAAACTGACTGGTTGGGCAGTACTCTCAGTGGCCAGCGGGGGCGATCTGGAAGAAAGAAGAAACTTAAATATGTTAATGCGATACAAATGATAACGAATGACAACATATGGAAACAAATCACTCATTCAAAACAACTTTCTGCACATACGCACCCTGGAACATACGCACTCTGGAAGACATGGGTTGCCAGTGGGACTGGAGTCTTGAGGGCCTCCATCTGGCTAACCATCCCAGCAAGCGGCATCTCGTTGGGGCTCTTTGAGGCCTGCTGGTTGGGTGCAGGACTAGGAGCCTGGGGCTGGAGTTTGAGTGGACTGGGAGAGAGGGACTCGGTGGGGGAGGGTGTACGCAGCTGGAAGTCATCATCCATAGGAATGTAAGGGGCCAGCATCTCCAGATCCAGATCCTCCATCGACTGATAGCGGGCATTGAAAAAGATAAAAAGGGTCTTAATTAGGGCTGAACGATTAATTGCATTTGCGATTTAATCGCGATATGATAGAACGCGATTTTCTAACCGCAACGTTCGCGATTAAAAACTTGATCTAAAAAAAAAAAAAATTAATCATTTTTTTTTTCTTAAGATGGTAAATTTTGCACACAGTGTTTAAAAAGTGCATGCCTTGTGTTTATTCTTACAATGACTGTGTTTAAATTACTTAAATGCACAGTGGCAAAGCCACCGATTTGTTGTTCTTGATTCTGTAATGAGCAGTTAAATTAAAATTAACTTTAAATTGTGGGAAATAATATTTTACACTAAATGTATCTAATATTGTGTTGGTCATATTGAAATCATTCATTACGATTTTTGGGAATTTCTTTTGGATAAAATTAAAATAATCGCATATTAAATCGCAATCGCAATATTGGGGGGAAAAAAATCGCAATTCGATTATTTCCCCAAATCGTTCAGCCCTAGTTAATCTTTTGAGGGTACTTGGCCAGGGAGCCTTAATACTGACAATCATTTCACCCCATCCACTCCACTCCTTTCTCATTCATCATTCTCTCTGCTTTGTTCCTGGAGACGTGAGGGAAAAACCCACCTGTGTTGTGAAGGGAGCTTCAGCGTCCATCTCCATGGAGAAGAGGCGCTCCACCAGGTCCGGCTTGAAGTCCGTGCTCAGGTCAGACAGCTCCAGAGGACTGCAGGGCTGCAGAAGAGGAAACACCGCTCAGAACCTTCCAGAACATCCTCACACCGCTCAGAACCTTGCAGAACAACCTCACACTGCTCAGAACCTTCCGGAACAACCTCACATCAGTCGCACAGACCAAGTACACAGCATCTTTTCAATTCCAAAGTACTGGTCTAACATCAAGCCTCATGAAGATGCACTGTACGTAATCTAATTCATGTCTTTGGCACACTGTCCTGTGCAGACAGTTCACACATCACATCCGAAAGCTACATCTCACACCCGCTGCTGTTAAAAATCACTGTTCTGGGGTCAGCTCTTATCCCTGTGGATTTGATCGCAGTTATGGCTCACTCTAGATGTTAAAAAAAGTAAAGGTCCTGATATTAGCCAATAAAAAAAATGGTGTTTTTTTCGTTCTGGCCAGGTGACTGATCTTAACCAATCAACAATCTAGAATTTCTTCCGGTAAGCGGATCGAAGATTTTTTGACCCATCGTTAGCCGACACTCTCTGATGCTTAATCAAGACTTACCCCGGCTGAGCTCTCAGTGCTGGAGCAGTCTGGAATGGAGGATGCTGGGAAGGGTGTGTGTGTGGCATCAGACAGGCAGCAGGTGGGCGGAGCCAGCAGAGTGCGGGAGGAGGGCAGCATGACATCATTAAAGAGCTGAACATCCTTCAGGACGGGGATCTCTGCGTCTGAGGAGAATGGAACATCATTAAAGAGCTGAACATCCTTCAGGACGGTGATCTCTGCGTCTGAGGAGAATGGAACAT
Source organism: Clupea harengus (assembly GCF_900700415.2). Lineage (NCBI taxonomy): Eukaryota > Metazoa > Chordata > Actinopteri > Clupeiformes > Clupeidae > Clupea > Clupea harengus. The sequence continues at coordinate 4,348,350 of NC_045165.1, forward strand.
CATTAAAGAGCTGAACATCCTTCAGGACGGTGATCTCTGCGTCTGAGGAGAATGGAACATCATTAAAGAGCTTAACATCCTTCAGGACGGTGATCTCTGTGTCTGAGGAGAATGGAAACAGAGTTGCTGAGGATGTGGGAAGTACAGCTGCTGAGGGGTGGTCTTTGCATATTTGAAATGATTTATAACAGTGCAGTGGACATAAAAATGTGTGTGTGTGTGTGTGTATACATGTGCGTGTGTGTGTGTGCGTGTGAAAGAGAGATAAATGATATAAATGCATGCTTACATATCAATGCATTTGTGTGTGTATGTAAGGCAGAATAAGAGAGAGAGCGGGAGTCTGTGTCTGTGTCTGTGTCAGAGTCTGTGTCTGTGGGAGTGGTCTCCAACCTGAGCTGAGGTCCAATGAGATGATGGCGTCTCCTGTGATTGGTGGAGCGATCAGTGTCAGCGCCCCCGGCTCCTCCCCCAGGGCCTCCACTCCAGACGGAGTCTCCAGCTCCATCACGGAGTCTCCAGCGTCCTCGTGCTTCTCCTGGCCCTGTTCCTTCTTGGTGGCCACCTGTAGGGGGCGCTGTGTCTCACAGCTGGGCTCCTGGCCGTTCTCCTGCTTCACGCGGTGCGCACACGTCTGCTCCATAGACAGCACCAGTTTCTGCTGCTCCACGCCGCTGCACACACAGGAGGGGCTTACTTAGGCAAACACACACACACACACACACACACACACACACACACACACACACACACACAAGAGATTCCCACATACACACACCCATGCATATATCTGCCACACACACACACATATATGTATACAGATGCATACACACATACAAACTCTTTTTCTCATTCCAACTCTCTCTCTCTCTCTCTCTCTCTCTCTCTCTCTCTCTCTCTCTCACTCTCTCTCTATCACACACACACACACACACACACACACCACAAGCATAAATGCATTACCTGAGTACATAGTTAACACACACCACACACATATGTGCATTACCTGAGTACATAGTTAACACACACCACACACACACACACACACACACACACACACACACACACACAGCGTATATATAAATGCATTACCTGAGTACATAGTTCACACACACCAAACACTGGGGCTGGGAGTTCTTGTTGTTGTAGATGACAGTGGCCTGAGTCTCCACCCACACAAAGCCTCCTCTCTTGGCCAGCATCCTGTACTGACCTGTACACACCTGACCTTTAGCAAACACTACACACACACACACACACGCACACTCACACAGACACACACACATACACACACACACACATACACACACACACACGCACACACGCACAGAAGCACACGCACACACACACACACGCACACGCACACGCACACACACACACACACACACAAATAATGAAACACAGACACAGAAAGAGGAGGGAAAACAGAGGTCAGGTAGATGTGCATAAAGTACAAAATGGATAGTGTTGGAAGGGGTGCTTGTGTTAACCTGTGGTCGATTGTTTATGCTTGTGTGTGTGTGTGTGTATGTGGGGGTGTGAATGTGTGGGCGTGAATGTGTGTTTGGGGTGGGTTGAGTGTGTGTGTGTGTGTGTGTGTGTGTGTGTGTGTGTATGCATGTGTGTACTCACAAGTGTGGTGTGTCTTGGTGAGGTGGTCTGAGTCCAGGGCATGGTAGTACTCATATACAGAGCGATCCAGGAGGTCATCTGGCTCATAGCCCAACAACTCAGTAATCCTGCCAACACAAACACACACACACACACAAACACACACAAACACACACACACACAGGGATAAACATCCTTTTCTAAATTCCTATAGATAACACAAACTTGATTCAATGAGTCAGTGTGTTATTATTATTGACAAAGGACACATTCAGTCAAGCCCACTGGGTTACAACACAAACTGTGATGAGTGAGATGAGTGAGTGAGTTGTTAAATATATAATAAACCTGATGATAAATCAGTCCATGTGTTATACACATATAGGCATTCATACAGTCAGAGTTTGTAAGGTGTCCTAATCTGTTATTCTCAGTCTCAACCACAGGGTGGCTCTCTGGCCTCAGGTACAGCAGTTCTCCAGAACATTCTTCACACGGTTAATGTCCTCATGAGCCCCATTATGTCCTTATGTTTATATAATCCCACAAATGTTGTGTGTGTGTGTGTGTGTGTGTGTGTGTGTGCCCACTACTGACCGTTCGTCACAGTAGGTGAACTTCATGTTGAGTGTGTGTGTGTGTGTGTGTGTGTGTGTGTGTGCCCACTACTGACCGTTCATCACAGTAGGTGAACTTCATGTCGAGTGTGTGTCGACTGAGGAAGGTTCTGGAGTCCAGCGGGACCTCGATGTTGGCAGGGTGGGGAATGGGCTGGCAGATCAGCACCAGAGAGGGGACGGTGGGAGGGGCCTTCCCACACACACTCACACACTCCCCCAGCACCATGTTACACATGCGCACGTGGCCCGTGCAGCGAAGGACCTGCAGGGGAGAGAGAGGGAGAGAGAGAGACAGGGAGAAAGAGAGACAGGGAGAGAGAGAGATAGAAGTAGAGAGAGAGACAGGGAGAGAGAGAGATAGGAGTAGAGAGAGAGATAGGAGTAGAGAGAGAGACAGGGAGAGAGAGAGAGAGACAGGGAGAGAGAGAGACAGGGAGAGAGAGAGAGAGACAGGGAGAGAGAGAGACAGGAAGAGAGAGAGACAGAGAGAGACAGGGAGAGAAAGAGAGAGACAGGGAGAGAGAGAGATATGAGTAGAGAGAGAGAGACAGGGAGAGAGAGAGACAGGGAGAGAGAGAGAGAGACAGGAGTAGAGAGAGACAGGGAGAGAGAGAGACAGGAGTAGAGAGAGACAGGTCAAGTCAGAGAGAGACATGAAACAAGAGCGAGTGGAAAGAGTGAGAGACGGACAGAAAAAGAACGAAAACACAAATGACTTCCAAGAGCCTGAATGAGCTAAATGTATTCATTATTAATATTTATGATATTATTAATATAATACAGAATCATCTGCACATAATGTATGTATAAGGGCGTGTGTTGGTGACGTTGTGTTTACAGATATCTATGTGTCTGTGTGTGTGTGTGTGTGTGTGTGTGTGTGTATGTGTGTGTGTCTGTGTGTGTGTGTGTGTGTGTGCGTGTGTGCGTCTGTGCGTGTGTGTGTGTGTGTGTGAGTGTGTGTGTGTGTGTGTGGGTTACCTTCCATGTAGCTGATTTGATGTTGACAGTGCGCCCCCTACTGGTCAGGGTGCATTTCATCCTCAGCAGAAAGTTCCTCTCCATGTCGTGCTCCTTCACCTTCTTAGAGGAGGCTGGAAGACAGGACGACAGGAACAGAGAGAGAGAAAGAATGAAGGGATCATGAGGAAGACAGAATGAAACAGAAAAACAGAGGCATATATAGCAACAGAAGACACTTTGTTCACATGAAACAGGACAGGAGGGAATGAACTGTCAGTGTGTTGTGTGTGTGTCTCACCTGTTTTGTGTACGAGCATCTCTCTGATCTCGTCATGGTCACAGGGGTGTGTGAAGTCAAAGAGGCTGTGGCCAGTCAGATCAATCTGACAAACACACAGGCATGCAGAGCATGTTAAGACCCATCAGAGCACACACACAAACACACCCACACAAACAAACACACACACACACACACACAAACATACACACACACACCCCCATACATACAAACATACACACACAAAATCATGCAACCTTTTCTCACAAGCTGATTGCATCTACAGATGGGATCTCCAGAGGCTAACTGCTCTTTCTGAGAATCAACAGATGCTGTGTGCACAAAGGAAGACAAGGTCAAACTGTGACCTTTATCAGTTAGTTTACCAAGAATGTGGTTTACTCCCCCTGGACTCGCTGACTGTGTGTGTGTGTGTGTGTTTGTATGTGTGTGTGTTTGTGTGTGTTTGTAATGTATGTGTGTGTGTGTGTGTGTTTGTATGTGTGTGTGTGTGTGTGTGTGTGTGTGTGTGTGTGTGTGTATGTGTATGTGTGTGTTTGTGTGTGTTTGTAATGTGTGTGTGTGTGTGTGTGTGTGTGTGTGTGTGTGTGTGTGTGTGTGTGTTTGTATGTGTGTGTGTGTGTGTGTGTTTGTATGTGTGTGTGTGTGTGTGTGTTTGTATGTGTGTGTTTGTATGTGTGTGTGTGTGTGTGTGTGTGTGTTCACCCTCACCTGAGGGAGCCCCAGACACTTGTTGACATTCTCAGACAGGTAGACCATGTCGCCATCCTCAGACAGTACCATAAAGAAACCGTCCAGAGCTTTCAGGAACAAGCCGCTCAGCTGAGTGTCCAGCTCCGACTCCTGCTCTGTTTTTACAGCTGAGAGAGAGAGAGAGAGAGAGAGAGAAGAGAAGGAGAGAGGGAGAGAGGGATAGAGAGAGAGAGAGAGAGAGAGAGAGAGACAGACAGAGGAAAAGAGAGAGAGGGACTAAATAACAAGCCATACCCTACAGCAGGGCTCTTAAATAGGCGGCCCACGGGCCAGATCCGGCCCGCAGGCTGCTTTGGACTGGCCCCCGGAGTGTGCTCCGGTAGCATCATTCAGTTCGTGACTATGGCTAATTGTACACTCTCACGTGCAGTAGGTGGCGGTATATTTTTTCCTACTCTGATATATATGGCCAGAAAACGTTTGCCTGTAAGTATTTTCTTAAACAGTTGAAAATACTGACAGTTTAAGTGTTACTTAAAAACATTACTTCTTGTGGAAACCACTTGTAATGAACTGAAGTTTGTTCGAATTGTTTACTTTGATGAATATGCTAATCGCTAGCGCGGTCTCTATGGAATTTCCCCTATAAATTAGCATTAAGCTAACGTAGTTTCTATCACAGTTAAACATGCAATGCTAAGTGATTGTTTTTAGAAACGAATGTTACGAGATGAGATTACTAAAATGTATTCTGTATGTCTGCTCAGTTTTACAGTGCTTCCTAAGTAAAGGTTTGAAAAGAACTTCAAGCTGCAGACTTTCTCTTGGGGAAACTGTTATCTATCTGCCGAGCCAATGTAGCAGGCTAAAGTGACCACGCCACACACACAGAAGTGGGGGCAGAATAGTGAAACAAAAATTGGTGCACTTGGAAGTTGTTTGCCAGTGAAATGAATGCAATTCTAAACAACTGATACAGTTCACCTGAGCTGAGTGATGAAATTTGAAACACATTTCCTTGATAGAATACCATGCACTTTTAAGTTCAATGGAATTCTATTCAGTTCCATGCAATGCACTTTGTTGGTGGAGATACATTTGATTCTGCCTGTCACTCAAATCAGTTCAATCTTAAATATTGAGGATAATGACCAGTAAAGTTGTGTTGGTACAGCTATATACAATGAAGTGCATGTTTTTGTTAGTTAATTGCATTTCTCCAATTGTCTGTTAATATGGCTTGGTTATTGCTAACCTTTGATTTTTGAATCCTTGGGCCTATGCGGCCTCTTGGGCATATGTTGTTAGGCACTGATTGATTGATATATTGATATTGTTTTAATTTCTTTATTTGTTACCGTGATTACTCATATCCTCCGGCCCCTGACTTTGCCTCAGTTTCAAGAACCGGCCCCAGCTCCAAACTAATTGAAGAGCCCTGCCCTACAGCATGCAATATACCAGTAGACAAACCAATGTCAATAATCTTATTCATGCACACACACATACACACACACACACACACACACACATACACACACACACACACACACACCCACACCCACACCCACACACCACACACACACACACACACACACACACACACACACACACACACAGCTGCTGAGAATGTGTATGAGTAAACCAAGGACAGGAAGAAAAGAACAGCATACAGTATTGTGTGCACAAATATCATAGTCATAGTGTTCTGTCATGGTAGGGTTCATTGTCATACATGCATACATTGTCATATTGAATCCATTTTGGCTTTCATTGGATGTTTTTAATTGCAGCACACACGCACACACTCGATCCAGAAGTGCATGTGATATGTGGGTCATCGTCACGGTGAGTCTTTTTGTTTGCCCTGTGGTGACATGTTTTTCTGTTTCTTGTTTCTTTTTATAGATATGGTATGAAATATGTTTGATGTCTTTGCTCTATGGTGAGATACGTCTTTTAAAAGCTTTGAAATAACTGTCATCTGTCTTTTCTACCACAGTCCTCTCCTTACTGCTTCCTCTAGACGCTTCTGTCTGTGTGTGTGTGTTCTTCTCTTCCTCTCCCTCTGTACTGACTCTAAAGGATCTCCAGTCACATGTCTGATGCTGAACTGAGATCCTGACAACTGAGGCATACTCTAGTTCTCATTCTCCCTTCCTCTCTCTCTCTCTCTCTCTCTCTCTCTCTCTCTCTCTCGTACATCCCTTCTAAGCTTTCTACAATTACTATTCTGCAGACACTCAGATAGGTAGATGGTGTGTCTCGTGATGAAGTCCTTTTTCTCTCCATCTCTCTTTACTCTCTCTCTCCTCTCTCCTCCACCTCTCTCATTCCCTTACTCTCTCTCTCCTCTCTCCCTCCACCTCTCTCTCTCTCTCTTTCTCTCTCTCCTCTCTCCCTCCACCTTACTAATTCCCTTACTCTCTCTCTCTCCTCTCTCCCTCCACCTCTCTCATTCCCTTACTCTCTCTCTCCTCTCTCCCTCCACCTTTCTCTCTCTCTTTTTCTCCTCTCTCCCTCCACTTCTCTCTCTTTCTCTCTCTCTTCTCTCCCTCCACCTCTCTTTCTCTCTCTACCTCCACCTCTCTCTCTTTCTCTCTCCCTCCACCTCTCTCTCTCTCTCCCTCCACCTCTCTCTCTCTCCTCTCTCCCTCCACCTCTCTCTCTCTCTCTCTCTCTCTCTCTCTCGCTCGCTCTCTCTCTACCTCCACCTCTCTTTCTCTCTCTCCCTCCACCTCTCTCTCTCTCTCCTCTCTCCCTCCACCTCTCTCTCTCTCCTAAATTTCTCTCGGGATTAATAAAGTACCCATCTATCTATCTATCTATCTCTCTCTCTCTCTCTCTCTCTCTCCCTATT